>NW_025857693.1:370401-505318 GCF_002878395.1 Capsicum annuum
TATATATATATATATATATATATATATATATATATATATCAATGCTACAATGATTAACAAACTTGATGATACTTCTCAAAGTGAACTAGGCTAATATCTCAAGAATTATAAGAGATATGGGAGTTATCTCTAGCATAGGGTCTATACCCAAAGTGAATAATCATTAAAGTAACCTAGAAATACTAAATTTTATCCTAAAAGGAGTAAAGAATTAAAAATGTACCAACAACCATAAACACCAGCCTTTCATAAATCATACGATAATATTTAGACAACAATAATCTATTTGGCTAGCCCAGAAAAATAATAACCTAAAAGAGCCCCCATAAGAATAGAAGATACAATCTAATAGTCTACATAAAACAAATAAGATTGTACCTAGATTCTGTATTGTTATTATTATACTTATTTTTCTTTTGAGCTTAGGTTAAGGGGTGGTCTCTGGTCCATGGTGGGCTTAAGATACCCATCATGAACAGGCTTGAGTTTGGGTCATGAAAAACTTGGTATCAGATCATGATTTGGAGTTGTTGGGTATGCACAAAGCCGTGTCGAGTAGAGTCTTTTTATGGGTGTGTAGTGCGCCACACTTATAAGGAGGAGGCTATGAGGCATTTAGGAATATTTTTCTTTTTCATGTTATATTTTGTGCTATAGAGTCTAGTTTTATGAAACTTCTCTATTGAAACCCTTTGGGGTTGCTCCTTATAATAAGGGACCAGGTCCCTCAAAATCAATCGCAGGCAATCAAACAATGAAGTGCAAGAAAACTAAAGATGGTGCAAAAAGAGTAAAAGACACAAGATTTTTTATGTGGAAACCTAGTATGGGAAAAAACAAATCTTGCCCTCACAAGAACCAATGAAATCCACTATAATCAACCTCCTGATTACAGTCAAGATTTCAACCTAACTCTAGGCTCCTTGCACTAGTCATAACTTTACTACCAAATCATCTTGGTAACTCTTCCAAGGACTCTCTCTACACTGATTAGCTCTAATCAATCTCAATGCTTAGGAAACTCTACCTAAGAAGCACTCTCAACTAAAAAACAACACATTACTCTTTTAGCTTTAGGTAATTCTTTTATAAATCAATACTCAAGAAACTCACTCACTCTTTAAGCATACTACCAAGTTAAGAACATGAGCAATGCTTGAGCAGTCTTGACATAGAGTTTTTGTAGCCTTACTTCTCTCTATTTAGAATTGGCAAAAACTTCTTATTGAAAAGGCATCTCGTTTCTTTTATAGATGTTTTATAATTAGGTATTGAAAGATCATTGGACCAGCTATCTAAGTCATTACAAAATAGCACAAAATAGCACCTACAAGTTTGTTACACAAGATGAAAAAATTGTACAGAAGGTGCATGCCAGTTGTACTATACCTTGCACATCCAGAAACCTGGTGCCTCGTAGTTTAACGGCTCATCATCAATACTACATATATCAATTTTTCTCTTTTTTGATAATGGCAAACCAAACCATACAATTTGAGCATCAATGTACATTCATCATATTTAATCAGAGTGATTACCACCTGATGATGAATGTTCCCCCCATCATCATGCTTCTCTATAATGCAACATAGGGACTCGTTCCCTTATTGTCATATATAGCAAGAACTTTCCCATGTCATTGTGCCTTATTATTCTCTTATCATATAACTTACTTCCCCCTATCAACATGCATCTTTTATTTTATGCATTTGCACACTTCCCCCTGGTCATCTGTATCAATTATACCAGGTACCTGGTCTCTACTTTATGAACTCAGTATTCCCCCTTTTGGAATCATTGAAAATGATTAACAGTAAACTAAGAGTATTAACAGTAATCTAAGAGTAAAATAAGTACAAGTTAGTTAACTAATGTCCACTAGGCAACACTAACATAAAGAATAGCTTTGCAATATAAAAAGAACAAATGTAACATACAAAGCAAAGATTCATTCATTCATAATAGTCAATACTAGTATAGTAAGCTAAAATAATCACTATAAAAATGACTGTGTTTAAAATCTATTATGTAAACCAGGATATGGAACTGACACAAGGTTGGTGAAGGAATGAGGATAACAACGTTCAAGTAGATGGAAACTTAGGGAAAAGAGTGTCAATTAGGAACTCTATTTTTGCACTTTCTGTTGTATGGACATCTAACAACTATTTGGTGAGAACCTTTACTACAACATTAAGGCGTAGAATTTCATCAATCAGTTTTACCACTTTCATTTTGAGCTCTATACATTTTTCTTCTATTAGGACTACTGCTAATTTTCCAACCACCGTTGTTCTCTTCAAAGGACTAGGTCTCTCAGAATCTTTCCTTTTCTTGATAGCTTTGTGTTTCTCCCTACTTTGGACATGGATACTAGACTTTTACTTAGAGGAGCTAGTTCTCTTTATAACATAAACTTTCTTATTTTTTTTATCTACAACCGCAACAAAGTGATGATAAGGGATTCACAATTAAATATTTTTCCTTTTCCTTTACTGTAGTAGTTTTTATGACCCTTCTTGTTGTCATGGTTGCAGTGTTAAAGTCTTGTTAGCCTTTATGGAAACTTTGCATTATTTTTCTTTTTCCTCTACTTTTCAAGTGGTGGTATCAATGGGTCTTCTCCTCCGCTTGCTTCATCAATAACACTTTGATTTGAATCCTTTATCTTGATTAAGTGATTACAACTTTCTTAGGTTAAGGAAGGTTCAATCTAAAGCACACTTATTTAAAGGTTTCAAATTTTTATAAAGATGACTCGGTGGATGGGAGACTAAATAGTAACAGTTGGGTTTTAAGAGGGAAATTGATTTGGCATAGTAGGTCTAATTTATGAAATAAGAATGAGTGACGATCTAACATGGTAGTTTAGTGTAGTGTCAGTTATCAATAAAAAAGGTCACTTTTGAAATAACATGACTGAACTTACTAGGTGTGACCTTAAATTTTGTAAAAGAAAAATAGATGTCTTTGTAGAGGAAGAAATATACCAGGCCTATTTAGACAACATTTTATGATCGTTATTAGAGCATCCTATATAGGCACTAACCTGAGAGATGGGACCAGGTCTCTTCTTCTTTTTGAGTGAATCTTTAAATTTGTTCATGTCACATTTGTCCACTTCCTAAGTTATTACCATGGGTGTATACCTGTAAGGGTATAGTACTGAGTTAGACCAAAATGCACCTACCTTATAAAGATACCTGTTTCCTAATCATAGCACATTTTGAGTGGAAATACTGAGTCACAAGATAGTATGTCAGGATGATTTGATCATCCTCAGCATGAGCTTGTTAGAATTATTACACCATATAATACCACTCTCATCTGTATTTTTATGGCTTTCACTATCATTATCATAAGTCCTTTCTTTAAATTCAGTGGCTTTACTACCACTAGGGATCAATAGCTTCTGCACTTCTTACTCTGAGAGTTTCATCTTTGTTTTACTTGGGACCCGATTCTTGAAAATCAACCTTTTCAACATATAACATCTCCAATTGAAATATCCTAAGAGAGAGGTCAGTCAGATCTTCCAGAGTAAAAATTTGAGGCCCTATCAATGAACAATTTCTGACTACCATCCCCTTTCTCACTCTTACATCCATGATCACCAATTGAATTTGGGAACCTATTTAAATTTGAGTACTCGGTAAGACGATAATAGTATGGTCAAATCCCTCTTGGACCATCTAGGTAGAGAGGTTCTTTTCAAAATTTTCTTTGGCCTAAAACACATTGAGTGTACATTCTCCTGCTGAATGTATTAAGTATTCTTTAATTTAGCCTCAAGCTAGGACTACATTTTTCTTTCAAAATTCCATCTCTTCCATAGTGAGTTCATACGATCTTGTGCCCTTTTCTTCCAACATAATAAGAAGCCTTTCCTTTAGACTCAACAGGTTGGAGTTCTTCTTGATAGCCCAAACCTCTACCATTATTGACATCATGATTGGTCAAATTAGAGAGGATATGTGAAGAGACAGTCTATTTAAGAGATTAGTTCAACTCTTCTCTTAGGCAATCCAGGTTCTTCTCTAAATCTATATTCCTATTTAGTGTTACCATAAGATATTCTTGAGAATCCTTCAAACTTTCTTCAAGATCAATTTGAAACCAAGAAGCTTATCTCTTCCCCTTTTTATCTACCTTACTAACCTTCCTCAGATTACTCAGATTCTTAAATTTTATTTTTATGAACAACTCTTTAGTTTTAGAATTTTGTAAAGCTAAAGTAGTCAGATCATGCACTAGATTCTCCACTTTTTCCTCTAAGGCATTCTTTTCAACATTTCGTTCACACACAAATTCAATCAAGACACTATCAAGGCTTTTAAATTTTTATAACAGTATAATAATCTAGATTCTCCTTAATTTCAAAAAGAGTTACCTTTTTTTTTTCATCCTCTGTATTTGCCATGAATGCAAACGGGGAACCATAGATAACTGGAGTGTCTTCTACGACTAGCATAGAAACATCTCTAGTGTTTTCATATTTGCTTGATTCATTGAAAGAGTCTCCCATACTGCTAGAGCGTGCTTTAGAGCATATTCAGTTGTTGTCTTCCTTCTTAAATTATTAGGGACCTGGTCCCTATTCTTTTCTTTGTCATCAACATTCTTAAGGTATTCCTAATAATCTACTTTGCGCATGGGACAGTCTTTAATGAAATGTTCAGTACTTCCACATTTATGACAAACTTCCACATTGGCTTCTCTTTTGTTGTTGCTTTCCCTCCCTTGGAACTGACCACTCTTCTGCATGGCACTAGTAATTCTTTTTGCCAAATAGGCCACCTCAGTGTCATCTTCATCTGGATATTGTTTGGAATCTTATAATACCAGGGATTTTTCCCTTTTTGTATCACACTTCTCTATCCCTTAGTGCTTCTTGAGCTCATGGGTTTTTATATTTTGAATTAGTTCATCCCTGATAAGGGTCTTCAGGTTTCTGGCTTCTGTTATGGCATTCGCTTTTCTTTCCCATGACTTGGGAAGAACACCAAGAATTTTTCTCACTTGATTGTACAAGGGAATTACTTCTCCTAAGGAATAAAGCTCATTTATGATAGAAGTGCACCTTGTATGCATTGGATTATTTCTCCTTTATTCAAGGTAAAGGTTTTATATTGAGCAGTCAGTATGTTTACTTTTGAATTCTTCACATCAATGGTGCCCTCATGAGCTATCTTCAAGTAGTCCTAGATTTTCTTAGTTGTTTCACAAGCTAAAATCCTATTGTATTCATTTGATCCTATGCCATAGACAAGCAATTTTTTTGCTTTGTAGTTTTTCTCAATGCTTTTTCTATCTTCCTCATTGAATTCCCTCCTTATGTTAATGACCATTCTTGTGACATCTCCTTCTTTGACTTCTCTTATAGTTTCATGAGTACCGATAAGAATAATGTACATAAGCTCACTGTTCTCCTCTATAATAAAATCAAACATTTTTATTTTCCACCACCTATAGTACTGTCTATTGAATCTTGTTGGTCTAGTTATAGATTTACTTTCTTCTAGATTAAGTCGACCAATCATTCTAACCAAGATACTCTAGGTGTGAACCTTTTAGAGTGACCTTACTCTAATACCAATTATTGAAAATCTTTGGATTTCTCCGCACAATAAGGGGCCAGGTCCCTCAGAATCAATAACAAACAATCAAACAATGGAGTGTAATAAAACTAAAACTAGTTCAGAAAGAGTAAAAGACATAAGTAATTTAATGTGGAAACCCAATATGGGAAAACCATTGCTTGCCCTCACAAGCACCAAAAAAATCCACTATAATCAACTTTCTGATTACAGTCAAGATTTTAGCCTAACTCTAGGATCTTTGCACTAGAAGCAACTGTACTACCAACTCATCCTGGTAACTTTACCAAGGACTCTCCCTATATTGATTAGCTCAAATCAGTCCCAATGATTAGGAAACTCTACATAAGTAGCACTGTCAACTAAAAACCAAGGCACTACTATTATATCTTTGAGTAATTCTTTTAAAAATCAATACTCAAGAATACTCACTCACTCTTTAAGCATACTACCAAGTTAGGAACATGGGCAATGCCTGAGCAGTCTTGAAATAGAGTTCTTGTAGCCTCACTTCTCTCTATTTAGAATTGGCAAAAACTTCTTATTGAAGAGACATCTCTTTCCTTTTATAGTTAGGTAATGATTAGGGCTTGAATGATCATTAGACCATTTGTCCAAGTCAATACAAAATATCACCTGCAAGTTTGTTAAACAAGATGACAAAACTATACAGAAGGTGCATACCAGATGTACTGTACCTTGCACATCCACAGACGTGGTCCCTCATAGTTTAACTGCTTATCCTCAAAATTACATATAAAATTCTCTAACTTTTGGCTCCTTTGCATTTTAGATCATGCGTCCCTAAAGATCTAATGTTCCTAGAAACTCTACTGGAAATTCTATCCTACCTGAGGATAATATGGTGGGGACGCATCCTGTGTATGGAGTGCAAACCTGATCTAGGTCCCTACTCTTGATTATTCCAACCTACATAGAGTTTTACTTATCCCCACTAGTCCCCCTTGGGATTCTCGAGGTGGTAATTCTTATGATTAGCTGACTTAAGGGTACATCTCTAATGTGGAGTTCCTAATCTATTTATTTGCTTATCCAATTGGTGAAATCTCAACCTCATTAGTCGAATTATGTTTATTCTATTACTAATTCGTCTGAGGCCATTCGTGTTGGACAGCTGATGAGGCTGAATCCCCCAGTATTTATAGTCTTTATGGTTAAGGAGCATCCTCAAGAGTTTGTGGATAAGAATGAGAATATTTTCAGAGTAATGTATGCTACTGATTTTGAAGGTGTAAAGTTTGTTGCATATCAATTGAATAATGTATCTTATTAGTGGTATGAGGAGTAGGAGTAGTTAAAGGGGTGATGATATGGAACTAGTATTATAGAATGAGTTTTTGGGTGCCTTTTATGATCATTTTTTCCTCAGGAGTTGAGGGAAACTAAAGCAAGGATTTCGTGATTCTGAAGTAGGGTAAGATGAGTGTGAAAGAGTATGCCTTAAAATTTTAGAAGCTATATCGTTATTCTCCTAAATTGGTGTCTAGCCAGAGATCTAAACTGAGAAAATTTTCTTTTGGGTTGTCCTGCAACTTAGTATTGATGTGTAAGGCTATAATATTGAATAATAATATCGATATATCCAAGTTAGTAGTTTATATACAGAAGGTAGAGGATGAAAAGAATAAAGATAGAGATGGGAGAGATGTAGAACAATGATTTTAGGTTTTCAGAGTAGGGTAGGGGTCAGTAGAATAATGAGAAAGATGGTAGATAGTGGACCAAGAAGAAGAATTGGGGAAGCTCATATTTGTCTGCTAGTTTTCCTTATCCTAAGCCTTTACTTGATTGTTATTTTCAGACTAGCAGTGGTTTTAAGGCAAAGGGTACCTAGACTTAAGCTAGTAGAGCTCAGTCAACCCTACCTTACCCTTTTTGTGATTTTTGTGGGCAGCTTAACCATGGATATTATGAGAAGGGGATAAATTGGTGTTATAATTGCAGTTAGTTGTGGCATATGCAGTGATATTATGCTTTAATCAGGGTTTCCACTAGACCTAATAAAGTTTTGGTTGCAACATATTTAGCTCCTATGCCAAAGGGTAATATTTCAGGTATCAGCATTAGCTATAATTGCCTCTATACACTTGCTACTCTCCAGGAATTTGAGGCATCTCCTGGTGTTGTTACTGGTATGTTACAACTCTTTTCCTATGATGTTTATTGTTTCTTGATTTGGGTTCTACCCTTTCTTATGTGACTCCTTATGTGGCTGTGCATTTTGATTTTGGTCCTGAAAGTATTTTTGACCCCTAGTCTATGTCTAATCCAGTGGTTGATTCTAGAGTTTTTAGAAAAATTTATAAGGATTGTGTTGTTTCCATCTTCATAGGAAAGCATTGGTGGATTTGATACAGTTGGATATGGTGGATTTCAATGTTATCTAGGGGAAAGATTGGATTCATTCAGGCTATGCTTCTTTAGATTATAGGACCTAAAAGGTCAGTTTCAGTCTCCCTAATGAACCGATATTAGAATGGGAGGGGAGTTCCTTAGTACCCAAAGGGAGGTTTATATCTTATCTTAGAACTTAGAAAAAGATTTCAAAAGGGTGTCAATATCATCTAATTTGAGTTAAGGATTCTAACTCTTGAGGGTTCCTCTTTTCAATCTTTCTTTGTAGTTAATGAAATTCCTAAAGTGTATTTCTATGATTTTCGTAGAATTCCTCCTGATAGGGAAATAGATTTTAGGATTGATCTTTTATTGGATACTTCCCCGATTTTAATTCCACTTTATAGAATGGCTCCGACTGAATTAAAGGAACTAGAGGAGAAATTAAAGATCTTCTTGATAGAGGGTTCATTCATCCAAGTGTCTCTCTGCGGGGTGCTCCTGTGCTTTTTGTGCAAAAAAATAATAGGTCTCTTTGGATGTGTATAGATTACCATCAGTTGAATATGGTGACAGTGAAGAGTAAGTACCCTCTTTATAAGATTGATGACCTTTTTTATCAGCTTCAGGGTTCTAGATATTTCTCTAAGATTGATCTTTATTTGGGATATTATCTATTTAAAATACGAAGGTTGATATTCCCGAGACTGCTTTTCGAACCCAGTATGATCATTATGAGTTTATGGATATATTATTTGGGTTGACTAATACTCTAGCTACATTCATGGATCTTATTAATTGGGTGTTCAGATTTTTTGGACATGTTTGTGATAGTCTTTATTGATGACATGTTAGTCTATTCTAAGGGTGAGGAGGATCATGCCAGTTACCTCTAAATTGTATTGCAAACCCTTAAAGACCAGAGGTTGTATGCAAAATTTTCTAAGTGTGAGTTTTGGCTAAGTATTATGACTTTTCTTAGGCATATTATTTTTATTGATGGGATCAAGGTGTATCCACAAAATGTTGAGGTAGTTAAGAGATGGCCTAGAACCATGACTCTAACTGATATTAATAGCATCTTGGGCTTGGTTGGGTATTATAGGAGGTTTGTGGAGAGTTTCTCTTCTATCGTTGCTCGATTGAAAAAGTTAACTCAGAAAAAGGTCAAGTTCTTATGGTTTGATGCTTATGTTGGTAGTTTTGAGAAGTTGAAGGATAAGTTGGCTTTTTTCCTAGTTTTGACCCTTCCCAAGGGTATTGATGCTTTTGTGGTGTTTTGTGATATGTGCCATATGGAACTGGGTTGTGTTTTAATGCAGCATAGCAAGGTTGTGGCCTATGCTTCTATACAACTTAAGGTTCATGAGAGAAACTACTTAGATTATGACTTATAGTTTTAATCTATGGTTTTTTCTATGAATATTTGGTGCTATTATCTGTATTGGGTGCATGTTGATATCTATTTTGATCATAAGAGCTTGTAGTTTGTGCTTACTCAAAAGGAGTTGCATCTTATGTAGATGTGGTGGCTTGTATTTCCTAAGGATTATAACATAAGCCTTTACTACCATCCAGGTAAAGCTAATGTGGTTGTTAATGCTCTTAGAAGGATTTCTATCAGGAGCTTATTCCATGTTGAGAAGAAGAAAAAAGGATTGGTGATGGATATTCATAGATTGGGTAACTTAGGAGTTCATCTTTTGGAATCTAAGGATGGAGGAGTCATTGTTCAAGAAGTGATTAAATCGTCTCTTGATACTGAGGTGAACAAGAAGAAAGATTTAGATCCCATACCTATGTAGATTAAGGATGATGTGGGTCAGCAAATGGTTATGGCTTTTGAGATTGGGGAAGATGGAATCTTAAGGAATTAATGTAGGTTGTGTGATCCTGATGTTGATGGGTTTCAAGAAAGGATTGACTAAGGCTTATGAGTCTCGATATACAATTCACCCGAGTTCAATGAAGATGTCTCATAACCTAAAGGAGATCTATTGGTTGGCAATATGAAGAGGGATATCACAAATTTTGTTGTCATTGCATGGTTTGTCAACAAGTCAAGATTGAGCACTTGAGGCATGGTGGCATGTCTCAAAAGATAGAGTTTCCTTTGTTGAAGTAGAAGATAAACAATACGGATTTCATAATTATTCTTTTGCGGTCTTGCAGTCAGTATGATTTAATTTGGGTCATTGTAGATAGAATGACTAAGTCTGTTCACTTCTTTTCTATAAGCACGAACAACTTAGGGAGGATTATGCAAATTATTCATTCAGGAGATCATGAAGTTGCATGGTGAGCTAGTGTCCATTATTCAAACAGAGGTATGCAATTTTCATCTCACTTCTAGTGTTAATTTTGGAAAGGTATGGGTACAAAGGTGAACCTTAGCACCGATTTCCACCCTTAAATGGATGGAAAAGTAGAGCATACCATTTAGACTTTTGATGATATACTAAGGGACTATGTGATTTGATTATAAGGAAAGATGGGTTGATCATTTGCCTCTTATTGAGTTCGTATACAATAATAGTCATCATTCAAGCATTCAGGTGGCTCTTTATTAGGCTCTTTATGGTAAGAGGTGTAGGTCTCCTATTGGGTGGTTTAAGGTTGGTAAGACCAGGTTATTTTGCACTGACTTGGTTCACCAAGCCATGGACAAGGTAAACATAATTCGAGAAGGACTTAAAACTTCTCAAAGTTGCCAAAAGTCTTATCTAGATGTGACGCAAAGAGAATTTGAATTCAAAGTGAATGATTGAGCATTCTTGAAGGTGTCTCTTATGAAAGGAGTCATGATATTTAGAAAGAAAGGGAATCTCGGTCCTTGTTATATTGGACCATATCATATTGTAAGAAGAGTTAGGAATGTGGCATATGAGTTGGATTTGCATGAGAATTTCGGCTCTAATCATCTCGTGTTTCATCTGTTCATGTTGAAAAAGTATATGGGTTATCCTTTCTTGATAATGTCTGTTAACGATGTTGGTGTTATGGATTCCTTGTCTTTTGAGAAAGTCCCAATTGAAATATTGGATAGGCAAGTTCATAGGTTAAGGACCAAGTATGTGGCTTTGGTAAAAGTACTTTAGAGAAATTAAAAGGTAGAAGACACTAATAGGAAGCCAAGGAAGATATGAAGGCCAAATACCCATTCTTGTTTCCCGGGATGGACAAAAGTGCTTAAGGTATGACTTTCCTTTTCTTCTTGTCACTTTTTAAGTTTGTCAATTAATTATGGTCTATTCTTGTTATTATCGTGCTAAAAGTGTCCTTACTCATCATTTGGGGACAAATGATCTTGGAAGGGGGGGGGGGGGGTAATTTAAGACCCTTTACAACTTTTATCATTTTAATTTTGACATTCCAATGTGTGTAATATCAAATTTTAACTTGATTTATGTTAAGGGATGTTAAAAGGGTGTTTGGAGAAAATTTTGGAACCTTTGGAAAGGGATCAGGGTCATTTTAGGACACCAAGGAAGTGAAGGTCTGCGATATTGCTATGTCACAGAGGTTACACTCTGTGATATCAGTGTGGCATGGAGGATAACCTCCGCAATAATGACATACCACGCCAGCGTGTTATTTTTGACCAGTTTTTTTCACTTTGGGTAAGGGGCTTTTGATCTTTTTACCCCTTGTACGACCTTTAAACATAAAATAAGTCTCTTTTCGTCTGTTTTCAAAGATCAAAATCATCCATTCTCTCTTAAAATTCAAAACCCAAGAACATTCAATGCATTCATCATTCGGGATCCGAACTTCAAATTTACCTCAATTTTTTGTGTATTCCAGGCATGTTTCTCTTCTCTAAACTTTAATTTTACATTGTGGCATAAATTGAATAGATTTTCATATGATTTGAGTTGTGGGTTTTTAAATTAGGTTTAGGGGCTTTGGTTATTACTGATTGAATTACTTGTCCCATATTTTGAATTGATTATTCATGCTTTAAATTAATGTTTTTGAGACTGAAGATACATTGTTTAAATGAATTGAATAGGGTACATGGATTTCCCTAAATAGGATGAATTTTGACGTGGAATTGCATTAACCTCTACCCTCTTTGTAAATTTGATTTTAAATATGGATAATTGCATGGTTTAACTTGCTTTTGACCCCAATGCATTGCATAAATGGATAAATGGATATGAAAATGGGTTTGAATGGCCATGGTTTGGATTTTAATGGAACTTGGGAGTCCAATTTGGTTGTGTGAATTGGTTTGGCATGTTTAATTTAGCGTACAAGTGTATTGGTATGATGATACCAAGTGGTAAATGGCTTAATGATTGACTCCTATGTTAATGGTTGGAATTATGTGTAAAGTGATTTCAATTTGGGATTAAAGGGCGTTGTCTAGCTCACTGTGAATGTGTAAGTCCCAGGAGGACGAACACTAGAAATCACGTTTGCTGGAGTTGGGGGTCTATATGACCGTGAACTTGGTACACACTTGATATATATATATATATATGTATGTATGTATGTATGTTTATTTGTTTATATGTATATGAATGTATATATATTTAGGACGGCTATTGCCTTGGTGGCTTTAGTTTTCCCTCGGTTCGTGAGGCTAACACACGTTGGGGCCCTTTCAGCAGGAGGTGTTGAACCCATATATATATGTATGTATATTTTTATATATATATATGTATGTATGTATGTATGTATGTTTGTATATATGTATATATATGTATATATATGTCTATATATTTAGGACGGCTATTGCCTTGGTGGCTTTAGTTTTCCCTCGATTCGTGAGGCTAACACACGTTGGGACCCTTTCAGTAGGAGGAGTTGAACCCATATAGCCTATGGGTGCCTTTAGGATGGATTGAGCTACACAGTCCAGGTTAATATTTTATAATCTCATGTTCATGGCCCTTTTATCCTATCCCGGTATCCTATATACGTATATATGAATTTGTGCATGAGGTTTTGACTAATTTTTGACATGACATTATTTTATCACTTTCCCTGAGTTACATGTTATTGATTATCCCAATGACCGTCCTAGAATGCTACATTATTTTATGATTTAGGGTTTGAAGACTTTTTTGTTGCTCCTGTGCAGCATTAGGTGGTTGAGCACGTCCTTTGAGTTGTTGTGAAATGGTGAGCCTCCATTCTTCGGAAGGCCTAATCATTTCATTATTTTTTCTTTATTGACTTAGTACTTTTGGATTTTCTTGTCTTATTCGGGGGCATGTCCCAACTTAGATGTTATTTTGGTTTAGAGGCTTTCGTGGACAAATGTGGGTTAGTTATTATTTGACTCTTAGTCTTCTTTTGAGTTATTTATTCATCTTCTTATTTCTGTGTAATTGGATTCCGCATTGTTATTATTATTATTATAATTATTCTCTTGAGGTAGGGTAAGGGGGTGGTATCTAGTCCATGGTGGCTTGAGATACCCATCACAGCTAGGCTCGAGATCAGGTCATAACACCTCTTTTGGCTTTGTTTCTCACAAAAAAAGACCTATGCCGACCATCTTATTTTGATACTATAGCTCATTAGATAAAGGCGCCTATAAGGAATTTGGGATATTCGTATACACCACCTGGTTCTAAACCAATATTTCCATAATCCATAATTATAAATCTACTCTATCCAGTAAAGGTGAGATATATATAGTATGATAAGGAAAGTCGAACTCAAACTGAAATATATTGAGTGAATATCTATAATCCATTGCTATAGATCAAATTTGGGACTAAAGTAGTATAGTAATATAGAAAGGTTCAGAATCTCCCTCAATTGAACTGAGTAAACACTGGTAAAAGAGAGTGGATCATAAGTTGACCGAAAATATCCTTGATCTATGTTTTCAAAGTAATATGATTAATTTAAAATATAATGGTCCAATAATAAGGGTGGTACGACTTACGTTTTAAGAAAAAAAGTTAGAAGTAAAAATTTTAGAATAAATTCCTTTTGAGAAAATTCTAGCAAAAGCAATGTTTTAGCTTAGAATCGTCCTACTAAAGAAGTATAGATATGCCTAACTTTATGAATGCCATCACCAATATCCAAAAAATGCAACCATAAGCATCTAAGCATCATAAACTACAACCACATCCTTAAAATAGATAGAATACTAACTTGGTTTTGTCTAATTGGTGGATAGAACATACTAGGCTTACATCATTATAACTCCAAATGAATAAGGTAAATATGGACATCAAACTACTAGAAAGATCTAATCGGTCGATATCATCCAATTTACTAAGTTATACGATAAGTCTTATCTAAAGG
Source organism: Capsicum annuum (assembly GCF_002878395.1). Lineage (NCBI taxonomy): Eukaryota > Viridiplantae > Streptophyta > Magnoliopsida > Solanales > Solanaceae > Capsicum > Capsicum annuum. The sequence continues at coordinate 384,627 of NW_025857693.1, forward strand.
GGTCCCTTATGTCAATCTATGGTTGGTCTAGTTAATAATCAAATATATACCGCCATATCGAGCATTCTAGACTAAGCCTCGAGTTACATTTATATTCTAAGTCCCCTACATAGGTCAAGTCATGATATCACTAGGTATAAACCTATCTTATAATCCCTACTTAGCAAGAATTATATATAATAAATAATCTCCTAGAGAAAATTAGATGAAATCCTACCTCATAGCCGAATCATAATCTCAAATCATATATGAACCACTCGTCTTCACTCCCTAATCTCAAAACAATGTTGTGCTATAAAAATAATAATATAGGCATTAATAGAAATAAAACAATACCCACATTACAATACATAAATTCGGACCTAATATCATGTAAAAAAATAGGCCCATCGAGCCCGATAATGGTATTGCAAATTGAATTTGTCACAAGGTCTCTCAAAAGACAAGGAATGTGTTCTCAAAATTTAAGAACAAATGAAGCATAAACTAGGGCTCAAATCATCCCACAGAGTTGAGGAATTAAATACCCAATTTATATGAATTTTAAAGGAAAAGGAATGGAATTTGACAAGCAAAAATAATGGGAAAAAGCTTAAAGAACGAGTTACCACAATTTCCCACATCCCCAATCTCAAAGAATGGAGGAAAATCCCTATAAAATGAAGGAAAATTAGGGGGAATATGTTTATTTAAAACCAGAAATGACTGCTTAAACAACCGCTAACCTCATAAGTGACTACCAAATAAGCGGCAACTGGACGTAAATGAAATGTGGTAGGGAAAGGCGAGGACCTCTTAAGTAGCAACCTGGTTGATAAGGAGACGTCTAATAAGTGGTGATTTTACCACTCATTTGCACTAGATAATTCTGCACACAACTATGATTTAAAGATATCAATGAGACAAGTTGTTAATTAAATGCACTAAACTCCACAATTAGTAGGTATACAAGCTAGATGAGTAGAAAATATAGATTTAAGATGAAATAGATCAGAAAAAGGAGAGAAGTTTAGCTGAATGAACTAGAGAAGTCATCAACCTTTGCTACCGTGATCGCAGGTTGTAGGTCGTGGTCATGGTCAGTCAAAAAAGATTAAGAGGATGCTATCACAAAAGCATTACAACGGTTAAGTTGGCTGCGATCGCGGACAATCTCATGTGATTGCAGTTAAGTGGGAATGCTGCCCAGGGAAGATCTGTCATTTCACTTGGCCAAATCCAAATCCTTTTATAGTCCAAAACCCTTTCTTCTTTGGGTATTTCTTACAACTTAGACATTTTTGAATTCAAAAAAAAACCCTAAATTAGGCAAGCTTTGTAACTAATTTTGGAGACTTAAATTTTTAGTATTTGTGAAGGATGAATGCTCTAAGCAATCCATATGATGGTATACCTTTCTCTACTTTCTTTATGACTAGTTAATTATTTGAATTGGGATTATGTTGAACTTAAGTGCTATTTGTGTTGTGGGTGTTAATGGGTTTCCATGATTTCTAGTTGTGATTATGGATTCCACCATTGCTTTAGCTTAATGTTTGAACTTTGTGGGTGAAAACCCTAAATTTCCAAATGGGTTTAATGGGTGAAAACCCCAAACTCATGGAAACCTTCATCATCCTTGAAAGAGGGATATGGGAGAACTTTAGGGAACCCATGTCATCCTTAAAAATGGGTCAGACGGGGACAAGACAAAGGTGGACAATTGAGCACATGATTTACTATCTTTTTCAATCTTAGAAATAAGTGTAAATAGAGAGTAGGTCATGTCAAGGGCATTTTTCAAAAAATAGGGATGCTCGGTTGAGTTTTGGGGTGATTATCATGGACACACTTGTTAGGTCCTCGAAAGAGCCAATGGGTAAAATCTTTGAGGTTTGGTTAACAAACTAAACAGAACGACTTTCGACCTAGCCTATCTAGTATTCAACAACTAGGTTTCATGCTAAACTATCATGATGCCACGCACGCATTACCTTTAGGTAGACATAATACCAAGATTTCCTCAAACTTTAACATTAAATCAAGTGTTATTATGACATTATTGTGTGACTCAAGATTGATACAACCCAAATCTTAACCAAACCCCCTACTTTACGTTACATGTTTCATTTTGCATTCATTTTGGGTATCTTTTTTAGTAACTCTATCACCCATACGACTTGAATTTTAAATTTCACTCCCTGTGGATTCGACCCCAATGAGAGTTGGGCTACTGATAATGACCACCTTACCCCTCAAATTTGGGAGTAAGTTGAGCATTATCAAAATAGTACTGTTGCCGGGGAGTACAATCTAGATTCCACTTATGCAGTGTGATTTTTACTTGGATATACCCGAAGTGGTTTTGATTTACTTTTTGTTGTTTTTCATTTTGTAGGTGATCGTAGTGTAAATGGAACAATTAGTGACAATGCTAGTCATATAAGGCCCTTTCATACTCCTTTTAATGATGAGGGGCAACTCAATAATATTGGTTATTCGAGTGTTATCCGTATCCCATCTACTCATGGGAATGGTGTCTTTCATGTCTCAAGCGTTATGTTGCACATGTTGCAAATGAAGGGATTTTGGGGGGGGGGGGGGGAGCATATGAGGACCCCAACATTTATTTAAAGAATTTTATAGAGGAGTGTGCACCTTTTGATATTGCACACATAACCTATGAATCGATCTGGCTTCATCCCTTCCCATTTTCTCTCATGAGAGAGGCAGTATTATGGCTTCGATCTCTTTCGGCTGGGTATATCACTTCATGGGATAAACTCACCGCGTCCTTTATAGATAGGTATTTCCCACCATCAAAATGCTCCAATTGAGGGATGAGATCATCAACTTTAGGCAATTGAATGGAGAGTCTTTGTATAAAGTGTGGGAAAAATTTAACGAAAAACTAATGCAATGTCCAAACCATAAGGTCCCAGAGAAGCTCCTTCTCTAAATCTTCTACCGTTCTTTTGACCCACTCAACAAAACTATTGTGGACAATGTGAAGGGGGGCTCTCTTGTGAAGTTACATTATCATATGGAAATGAATTTTCTTGAAGAGGTGACAAGAAAAACCGAGGATGGCATATCTGAGATACCGAGGATCCAAAGAGTTCTCCCACTATACACTTGGTTGATAAGGAGAAAAGAAAATTAGATGAAGAAAGAGAGGAGAATATGGCTAAGATGATGATGCAATTAAATATTTTGACAAAACATGTGATGGGTGCTCCCGCGAAAGCAGTGAATGCTATGACATCAAATGCCTATGAGGATGAGGAGGAGGCTAAGAATTAGATGAGCAAATTTGGTACTTGGCAAACTACTCGAGGGGTTTCGGCCCCTCCTATCAAAGGCAGGTGGGAATGAAGGTTGGACGGATCATGATTGTGATAGGGATTGGAGAGATAGAGAGCATGATTATGACCGCTATGTACCTCCCCATGATTGGGAAAAGACCAAAGAGCCAAGTTCCACGGACCTCGAAAAGTACAAATCTGAATATGCTTTGGAAATTTTTTTGCTAAAAGTGGAACGAACAAACAAGATGATCCGCAAAATAAAAGGAGATTTCTCACAAATCTTCCAAACTGTTGTGTCTCACTCCGACTCCATCAAGTAATTAGAGACCCAAATTAGGAAAATCTCCACTCAAATGAATACTAGGCCTAGAGGTGGTCTCCCTAGTTATACTATTGCAAATCCAAAGAATTAATGCTCAAGTCTTAGCAATAGTCATAGGATTTGAAAAACAATTGATGAATACTTGAAAGAACACTTGAGTGAAAAGATGCCTAAGGCTAATCCAAAGAAGGTATTACCTCAAAATCAAGAAGAAAAAGACAAAAAAGAGCCGGAGGAAGTTGAAGACGTGTAATTGAGGTTGAAAATCTACAAACTAAAGCAAGGCCTAAAATCCTAGTCCCTCCCCCATTTTCTCAAATGATTGAATAGAAAAGACTCAGGTGACAATCAAGAATTTTATGGCCAAGCTTAGCAATCTCTCAATTAATATCTCATTGCTTGAAGTGATCCAAGAGATCCGGAGATATGCTAAGCTAATGAAAAATTTGATGTCCAATAAGAAGCTCATCGAAGGTTACACTGTTGAAGTCACCCATAGTTGTAGTACTATCATGAGTATCAAGATTACAAAGAAGAAGGATGACGCAGGAGCTTTCACTATTACTCGTACCATCGGAACATGTATGTTTGCAAAAGCTTTATGTGACCTTGGTGTGAGTATCAATCTCTTGCCCTTTATCATCTATAAGAATATTAGATTGGATGCCCCAACCCCAACATCTATGAGAATCTTAATGGCGGATCGGTCTATGAAGAAGCCAGTTGGAATTTTGCATGATGTCCAATTCAAAGTGGAAAAATTTATACTTTCAGTGGACTTTGTTGTTTTAGATTTTGGAATGGACCAAGAGGTACCCATTATTCTTGGTCGTCCATTCTTAGCCATCAAAAGGGCCATTATTGACTTAAAAATAGGGGAGATAAAGTTTAGAGTACATGAGGATGATGTCTCTTTCAAAGTTTGAATGACAAAGAAATAACACGCGGAACTTCGAGTGATATCCGTGGTTGATGTTGATGTTGGGGAGGTGAGTGAAAGAAAGCTTGAGGACCCACCTAGAGAATGATAGAAGGAAGTCGTTTTTCCACGATGATAACTAAGGAGCTATGTGGTAGGCAACCCACAAATTCCATGAAAGTGGCTCGTATCCTTTATTTATGTTTTTATAGCATAGATTTTAGTTATTGAATTTTAGTAACTCTGGAATTTGTGGAACTAAAGAGTGAATTGGATGAGCTTAAAAAATGGAAAGTGTGAAATTATTGCATTGAAAACTAAATAGGAGAAAATTTGTCAAATCATGAGGTGAGCTGAACAGAGGAAACTAGGGGAGCATAAATGCCCTCAGTTAATGCGATCGCAGTCCCTAGGCCATGATCATGATCACCTACGTGTCTGTGACCGTGGCCTCCTGAATCCAATAGCGGTCACTTCATCTATATAACAAACTGATTTCCCTTATTCCCTGCACACTTCTTTTTCAAATCTTACACTCTAATTGGACCCAATTTTGGCCAATCTTATAAGCCCTCCAACAATATCCTTGCATCCCTCTTGTATCACATATCCGATAGGTGTTATGAATCCATGCTTTGATTCTTGAAAATAGGCAATAGAATACATGATATAGAGAGGGCCTAAATCTTTAATTTTCATACGTACATATTTTCATACTTTGTACTTGTGTGATGTTTAGCTACTAGATTATGGTTTGAACATAAGTGAAGAAGTCTTGAGTACCCAAAAATATGTGTGAAATTGGGACAAATGAAGAGTGCACACCAAGTACTCGATATATTTCCCAAATGAGTGTTCAATAATATTTTCTGCATTTTTAAGGGAATAATCGAGCATCTATTAGTCTTGTTCATTATTCTTAATGTGAATACTTGTTGTAGAATATGCTTGTGGCCTAACGGAATTTGGGAATGTGGAACATGGAAAGCTGATGTTGAACTGGTCTTAGTTATCGTGATTATGGCCACAGGGACAGCGATTACGGCAATGCGAACATGGCTAGGGCTTGCAATCGCAGTAATCGAGGGTAGTTTCCTGCCATCCCAAAAAATCCTACACTTTAAACTTTTAGCCATACACTACCAAGTAGCCATCCAATGAGCTTTAGTAGATAATGTGGCATAGTTTATGCATGAAAATGTCAATGGTTAATGTTGTGTGTGCCTAGTAATTTCAGGATAATCTCATGGACAGTATGACCACATCTAATTCATGGCACCCTAGTGCCAAAGTAATTACTATAGTGATCTTCGAAGGACAAAGTTGCTCCCAGAGAGAGGAATTTTCTTTGACAATATGCCAGAAAAAACTTCTGGAATTTCATGACAAGCTTGATGCCATAAGGTGGTGGTATTTTTCTCCAGATACATGTATAGAAAATAAGTGATGGGTCCGTGAATTCTATGCCAACCTTGGTGAAGCATCTTTTTTGGATTCGCTCAACATGACTATTAAGATCCAGGGGAGAGCAATGAACTTTGGTGCAGAATAAATAAATGATATCTGTGGGCTGCAGCATGCACATGGGTGAGTTCAAAGCAAAAGGGTGTGAGCCGAGAAGTTGTTGGCGGAAAGATTGTGTCCCAAAAATAAAGTATCTTAGATGAAGACTAAGTTCAACATCTCCATGAATGACTTTACTTCTGAAACTCGGATTTGGTTGCACATCATATATAGCCGAGTCTCCCCTTGCACCCATATGATAGAAGTCCCAGATCTGTATGGTCGGATGGTTGCCTGCATTCTAGATGTCATTTCTTTGGATGTTGGTTATCTTATGGTTAGTAAAATAAACCACTTTAAGGTCCAGGCTGGTACATATATCTTCTTTCCCTCTTTGATTACTGAGCTTTGTAAGAGAGCTAGGGTTGAGGAGTATGTTGGAGATATATGGGTGCACCCTAGCATATATCTCTATCCCTTGAGAATTCGTGAAGAGGGAATACTTGGCAAAGGCAAGAAAAAAAAGATCGACTTGACAAAATTGACATGTAAGGAGCCTGACTTTTATAGGTCATCCCACTACCTAGCCTCTTGAGAAACCATTAGAGAGCTTATGTCTAGTTTTCTCCAGGGACTGGGAGAGCTCTTTACTGCTTACCATTTATATGTGTCATGGTTCTATTATGAAAAGTACAAGAAGGACCAAAAAAAGCAGGGAGCTACCATTACTAGGATTGAGAAATCCTACTCATCCTTGGTAGAGTCACATCGAGATCTTTGTGTTGCATATGAAAAGATGGTCATAAGGGAGAAAAGAGGAATATATTCTTTAACAAAATGTGGAAGGGGGTAAAGAGCGTATAGAAGGTCCTAAAACCCTGAGATAGACTCCCTTCCCCCCGATTGGAGAGTGATGATGAGTCCCCAACCAAGTCGTCTGATCCTGAAGAGACTAATGATGATGCAGAGTCTAAGAGTGAAAGCATCCGTTGATATAATTTTTGGGAGCACCCTTATCTCTTTCTATCGTTGGTTATTTATGCAGTAGGGACACTACTACCTTTTCAGTTGGGGGTGCCTGTCTCCATATTCACTTGATTTGGGCTTGTATTATTGATATTTCAACATATTTTGTTGTTCTTTTGGATGATTCTTATTTTTATTTGGCTTTTAATATTCAGGCACTATGATGGTGCATGTATTTGCATGGATTATTACTTGATATTTTATTTTCTTTACTTATGGTGACATCTGACAAGCTTCTCCCTATAATTGATTGAGTGACGACATTCTTAAAGGCGGAGCATTGTGATTGGGTTTTAAGCCATGGATGCAGGAGAAGTCTGAGTACCCGTGGCATCAAGATCATTAATGCAAGGAAAGACTAGGTATCTTTTTCATGTGATTATTTGGGATCACATTCATACCTATTGGCAATGTCTGATTAGCCATGTGGTGGTTCGCCTATAATAAACCCACAATGTGAGGTATAAGCTTGGGTTGTTTCCATGGTTAGCAAATTATGCATGGTGCAAATGTAAAACAAACATCACCCTCCATCCAAAACTTTTCAAAAATCAAGGGCTTAGACATGAACAACTTTGTAACAAAACTTTCTCTTTTTGTGACTTTGGAAATTGACTTGTGAAACTTAGTTGATACTTCATCTTTATCGAGTGGGAGAAACAATTGAACCCAATTGGTGAGTTCGCATGCCATATGTGGGAGCTTATTAGTTACATCTTATGTGTACTTGTGTCATCTAAAACTTGTCCCATTAGTCTCTCAAGGCTAAATTTTGATTGTATTTGGTTGGTAAAATGATCCTAAGCTATCTTTGTGAAATTGGAAACCTACTTTAACCTGAAAAGCCTACCAATATATAGGTATTACCCCTAGTCATCTATTTTGAGCCTTTGGACTTTTCTTTGGAAAACACATTGCAAGTTGTGACCCTTCTATTATTCCCTCTTGAAACCTATCCTCCTTGAACATAAGACTACAAATTGATGCTAAAATCCTAAGTAGTGGTGGTGGAAGTTGAAAAGGGTATCTTTGGGCCATGAATTCTTAAGAAAGTACCTAAGATCTTAAGCAAATAAAGCAAAATGATTAGAAGAAAAAAAAGGATGCAACAAAGGAAAGAAATGCATGAAGTATGTGCAAAAGAAGTGAAAATAAAATGGGTAAACCAATAAAGACAAAGTAGGCAAAATAGTGAAAGAAAAGAAGTGGCCCAATATAAAAAGTTGAAAAGAGTGTGATGTAGAAGTTCAAGGAGGGTATAGCCTTATTTTCCTAAATTAATATCCTACCCTACCCTAAACCTACATTACAAGCTCACAAAGTATTTCCTGATTCCCAACAAAATTTGGTCATTGTAGTGGAAATTGAAAATAGGGGCAAGCCTATGGCATGGTACTTGTTAACATTGAGAGTTCTTGGGAGAGAGAGAGCTTGCACTTTAATTCCTTATTGAATAGTTGATAACTTACTATGTGAAATTTTCTTTCTTGTGAGAAGGTATGTGAATAATTTAAGGTGAGTGATTTTATCATCTTCCAAAGAATGAGATAAAAGGGAGTATAATGTGGTTGAAGCCAAAAAATGAGTCATTTCTAGAGTATTAGTGGTTGTCAGATGGTTGCTCCCTAAAGTCTATTGCATCCTATAACATTGTATTATCAGTCGAGGGGTGTCGTTAAAATAGTTTTGCCTATGTGTGAAGAGCTTTTTGTCATAGTAATCAAGTTGAAGTCATCATGATCATTGGGTAAGAGAATGTGGGCATACATGTGAAATTGTCTCGTGGTAAAGGGTAGTGTTGCTTGAGGACAAGAAAAGCTTTAATTTGGGGGTGTTGATGAGTTGTGATTTTACCACCCATTTGCACTCGATAATTGGGTACACTTCTTTGATTTGAAGATATCAATGATAAAGGTTGGAAATTAAATGCATTAAACTCCATATTTTGCAGGTATACATGCTAGGTGAGTGGAAGATGTAGATTTGAGATGAAATAGATCAAAGAAGAAAGAGAAGTGCAGTTGAACGACCTGGAGCAGTCATCAGCCTTAGTTACCATGATTACAGGCTGTAGGTCGCGGTCGTGGTCAGTCAGAAAAGGTCAAGAGGATGCGATCGCGGAAAAATTACCGTGGTTCCATTGGTCGCGATCGCGGTTAAGCAGGGATGTTGCCCAGGGCAATTCTGTCAATTCACTTGGACGAATCCAAATCCCTTTATAGTTTAAAACCCTTTCTTCTTTGGGTATTGCTTACAACTTAGAAACTTCTGAATTCATAATAAAAACCCTAAATTGGGAAAACTTGGTAACTAATTTTGGAGACTTAAATTTTTAGTATTTGTGAGGATGAATGCTCTAAACAATCCACATGATGGTATACCTTTCTCTACTTTCTTCATGAGTAGATGATTATTTTAGTATTAGGATTATGTTGAACTAAATTGCTATTTGTGTTGTAGGAGTTGATGGGTTTACATGTGATGTGTGACCTAATGCTAACACATTTGAGGCTTTTAACTAAGAATAATTGCGAAGTCTTAAGCACATTTTCTCGTTTTTGATTGTTTTATGTTTGATTTTGCAGAAAAAGCTAATATGTTAGAGAACTAACAAGAATGGAAGTGAATGAGCTAAAATCTGAAGTAAATAGAGGCAAAGTGTGGCTGACGACATTTGTGATAAGTCGTCATCCCTGTGATAAGGTATCAGCTTCATCGTCAGCCATAGACAGAGAATTGGCCTAAGTTGAAAGGTGTGATGACATTTTGTGATAGGTCGTCAAGGAGCTAATAAGCCGTCAAGAATGCTGTCAGCCAAAGGCAGCACATAAGAACTGAAGTAGAGACTTGACGACATTTGTGATAAGTCGCCAAGGAGCTGATAGGGTATCACCATTTATCATCAGCGTCAGGAAGCAAGTGTCCAAATCAAGGAGGAAACTGATGACATTTGTGATAAGTTGTCAGCCTCCTGATAGGCTATCACAAATGGCGTCACCTAATCTGAAGAATTTCTAAATTTTATTATTTTGTTTCTATAATTAGGGTGAACTATTTAAAGACTTGTTTAGGGTTTTCTTAGGAGTTTTGAACTTTGAGTTTTGAGACACGATACTTTGATACTTTCTCTCTCTAACTTCTTGGCTTGAAAAAGAAATTATTTTGGGATTTTCTATTGTGATCTAATCTGAGATTCACTAGATATTATTCATCTTGTGGTAAGTTTATCTTTCAAAGCATGAATTCATCTAGTTGCTTGAATTTTTACGTCATGAGCAGCTAAATTCCTTTAACCTGAATTATGGGATCTAGGGGTAGTTCTTGAGAAGGTGTTGAGTGTTCAAGATTCGAGACGTGGTAGGACTCCTTAATAATTGTGATGTTTTAATTACTGTCTATTGGTTGAAAATGATAGATAACACCTACTTTGATTTGCTTGAGAGAGAAATCAAATATAGTGGGAAGTGAATTATCAATAGGGACTTGGAAATACTAAACTTCCGTTTAATAATCAGCATTGTAACAAGGTTGGTTAACTTGAGGTAAAATCAGGGCAGTGAATATAAATTCCCTAAGTCCAAGAGGATTAGGTAATTAAATGCTTAAGTAGGTCGAGAGACATTTAAGCATAACTTCAATAAAGATAACTTGTTGTCCTACCTACCGAGAATCTTAAACCATTAGTAGCATCTGTCAAGTACCAAAATCCCTAGTAAACATAAATCTGATTTTTTATAAACTCCTGATTATGAACAATGATTAAAGTGATTAATAATTACATGTTAAACTTAAAACCCCTATTTCAGGAAACATCAACTATCAGTTGATTAAATTGCAAATGACTTTAGTTCACACCATATTCCTTGTGTGATTCGAACCCAACCTAGTTGGGTTTTATATTGACAACGATCGTTTACATTCTCGTTGAGAAGTGTAGTTTGAGCGTTATAAAAAATGGCACTATTTTCAGGGAATACGATGGAAAACTGAAGTTTGTGTGCCCTAATTGACTGTTAGTCAAGTTTCCTAGTTTTATGTTTATTTGTTGTTTTTGTTTATTTGCAAGATCTTTATAGTGTATGCCAAGAACCAGAAGTTTTGGAGAACCACTATTACCACCTAATCCAGAACTTGAATGAATTGGAAGAATGGCAGAACAGCAAGAGGTTGAAATATTGTCATTCTTAGCTAGAGCTCACGTAAATGTGCAAAATGTTGTGCAACAAGCACGACATCCAAATCCTAAGGACGAAGATCTGGGAGATGAGAAGCTACTGAATCCTAGTTACCCAAGGTGTGCAGAGCAAATAGCTGCACCAGTATGGCATAATGTTAACAGGAACCGTCTGTTCTGAGAAAGGAAAGAGTACCAGTCGGTCCAGTATGATCTCAATATTGATGATGATGGAATGGATGGAGCAGGTGCAATGGGTGCAATTATTCCTCCACCATTGGCACCTGGGGCGAAATTCAACATTACAAGTACTATGATTCAACTACTAAATCTGAAGGGGCTATTTGGTGGCCTTCCTGGGGATGACCAGAACTTGCATCTGGTGAATTTTGTTACTATCTGCAAATCTTTTGATAACCCAGGAGTGGGCCAGAATGCTATCTGGTTAAGATTGTTTTAGTTGTCTCTGTCTAGGGAGGCAACATTGTGGCTAAATGAGTTGACACCCAATTCTATAACTAATTGGAGGCAGTTGAAAGGAGCTTTCCTTGAAAGGTTATTTCCTCCTTCCAGGAGGGTACAGTTGAGAGATGAAATCAGCAACTTTAGGCAGCTCCCGACTGAAGCCTTGCATGAAACCTGGGAAAGATTCAAGAAGAAGCTGACACAGTGTCCGAACCACAACATAATGGACATACATTTGATGAAGACACGGGGCTCTTAACTCTGTTACAAAACCAATTGTTGACAATGCTGCTTGTGGTTCGTTTGTTGATATTACATTCCAGAGGCTTCAGAGATGCTGGATTGAATGACCAAACAGAGTCAGGCATGGCATACCAGAGACTCTGTGGTGGCCAGCCCTATTTCTTCTGCAGGTATTACTGCAGAACAACGCAAAAGAGAAGAGGAGCATGACCAATACATGGCTCACCTTAAAACACAGATGGACTTACTAACCAAGCACTTGCTATCAGGAAAGATTGAAAAGGTGAAAGTTATGGGATCTCAGGATATATAAGTGAGGCTGATATAGATGAAGAGGCTAACTATGTTAATAATTAGGGGGGTTTTCGAGGCAATATCCAAGGGAATCAAGGTCGTACTTACTATGATAATCCTGGTTATAAAGATAGGGAGCAAGGAAATTAGAGAAATAACAATGACAGGAGCGAGCTATATGTTCCTCCTAGAAATTGTGAGGCTATTCTAATAAGTTCTAAAAAGATGTCCATGGAGGACATGATGGCTAAGTTTTCTAAGGGAGCAAAAGCTACCAACTTTGGTGTGACCTCCATGAAGATTGATCTAACATCCATCAGTTAGTTGGTGTACTCACACTCCACAACAATCAAATAGTTGGCGCAGCAAATGAGCCAACTCTTTGCAATATTCAACCAGAAAAAGAGCGGAATGTTACCAAGTGATACAGTCCAAAATCCGCAGAATGATAGCTCATGCATGGCTATTACCACTAGATGTGGTAAGATATTACCTGACCCTTCTGTGGGCAAACCTGTAGTTGATGAGGTAGTTGATGTTGAACTGGACGAAATTGGTCCAGTCGAGTCTGAGAAGCTGGATAATTATGATGATTCTCTGGATAAAGACAAAGAGAAGGAGAATGAGGTAGTGCTGAAAACTATCCCAAGACCACCACCTCTATTTCCTCAGCGGTTAAATAAGAAGATTGATGATGAAAAATTCAGCAAATTCATGGCAATGATCAAGCAATTAACAATAAATGTGCCTTTGGTTGAGGCACTTGAGAAAATTTCCAAGATACACGAAGTTCGTGAAAGACCTTATGACTAAGAAATGGAAGGTTAGACATAAGCCGGAGGATAATCTCTTTCATTGTGGCGCTATCTCTACAAAGTCTTTAGTGCAAAAAAAGGCAGATCCAGGAGTATTTACCATCCCGTGTACTATTGGGTCCTTGAATTTCACCAAAGCACTATGCGATTTAGGAGCCAGTATAAACCTAATGCCATCCGCTGTGTACAAGAAACTGCGTTTGGGGGACCCGATCCCGACAACATGCTATTGGTGATGGCAGATAGGTCTGTAAAGTGGCCAGTGGGTATATTACATGATGTATTGGTAAAGGTGGCCGACTTCATTCTACCTACTGATTTTGTAGTCCTAGACTATAAGGTGGACTTTGAAGTGCCCATTATTTTCGGTAGACTATTCCTTACAACTAGGAGAGTGATAGTGGATATGGAACTGAATGAGCTGAAGTTCATGTTCAATGAAAAGGAAGCAAGATTTAAAATACACTCATCCATGACACCGGCAAAGGAGATGAGTATTTTCTCAATCGTGGGCGTATTCTATGAAGATGGTAAAGGGGTATCAACAGGTTGTCTTGGCAAAGTATGAGTAGTCAAGATAACCAAGTCGTTCCACGATAGTAAATTAGGCACTATTGGGAGGCAACCCAAAAATTTTATATTCCAGCAAATTATTTATTTTTGTAGTTAGGTTCTAGTTCAAAGAAGGTGGAATTAATATATCCAGCCAAGTGTTCCTGACGACATTTTTAACGGGCTATCACAATTCTGATAAGCCGTCAGCTTTATCGTCAGAAAAAGCAACTCTATGCCAATTTCTGTTAAGGCTGATGACATTTATGATAAGCTATCAAAATTGTGATGGCTTATCAGAAATATCGTCACAAAAAGCCCAACATTAGCTGAAACTGTGGGCCAAATTAAAAAGACCCGACCCAGCCCACAGCTTGGCCTTTCCACCTTCCCACTTACTTTTTATTACCTTTAAGTTATTCTCTTTCCATCTTTGGTTTATTTTCTTCCCTTTTCAAAGTCTCTCAAACTAGAACAAAAGAAAGTTTCCTTGTATGTGTGGGTTTGCAATCAAAATCAAGAACCTCTCTTTATTTCCTCTTACTCGTGTAATCACATTGAAGGCTCCCATCAAGTATGCTCGAAACCTAGCCTTTTTTTTCAAGTGGTAAGTGATAAATTGATGAAAACCCAAGTTCCCAAGAAGCTTGAACCAAGTTCAGCTTACAAAAATGGCTAAAAATTGGAACTAGGGTTTGTTATGCAAGCTTAAGGTTTAAAAGTTCATCTCAAAAATAAAAATTGAGTGGATTTTAAGAAAAAAAAATGGGACCAAAAATTGAGTTAAAATCAAGTTGGGGTTTTGTTTATAGCTGAAAACATTCGTGATAAGCTATCACAAGTATGATAGCTTGTCAGAAATGTCATCAGAAGTCGATAAAAATTTTGTGGATTCTATTTAGGGCTGACAACATTCATGATAAGAAATCAAAACTGTGATGGCTTATCAAAAATGTCATCACACCTAGGACCTGAAGTATTACTAAACCCTTTCAAGGGGTGTGGAATGTCAATGATCAATGTGTTTGTGTTTATACTCTTGAGGGTCAACTAATGGTTTTTCTCTTGCTACAGGTTTTGAAATGGCATCCAAAGGAAAGAAATCAAAATCCACAAAGAAAGTGACCACGGTAAGTGTACCTCAGAGACTTTTCAATAAAGAGTTTGATTATGAAGAGGAAGAGCCTCTGCTCAGGAAGCAAAAGAAGAAGCAAAGCACTAAAAAGACTTCACCATCCTCACCAGTTGAGGCAGAAGAGAGTGAAGAAAGTCACATTGAGCCAACAACATCCGATCATACAACTTCTGAGTAGATGGTCTCTGAGCAACAAGAGTCAGAACATGCTAAATCTGAAGAGCATAATTCAGATCATCCAAAGTCCAAGGGGAATGAGTCTGAGGGACCATCAAATGAGTCCCCTTCTGCTGAGCCACAAGATGATGAAGACTCTCTGATTTAGGGAACTATTGTCAAATGCAAGAATCCTGAAGTCCGAGATGGCACTACATGGTAGATTCCCAAAGCTCAGAAATTCTTCTTTGATGGGCTTCGCAGAACCAACAGAAGAGCTGTCAAGAGGCCAATCTTTGAGGAGAAGAGAATCATCACTAAGCGGTTGAGCAGGTACCCAGAGGTGTAGCAGAAATTTTATGGCTATGATTTGGGATGGACTACACGAGGAGGAAATTTATTTTTCACTACACTAGTTAAGGAGTTCTATACAAACTACGAAGCTCGCTTGGAAAATATGTGTAGAGAAGAGAGAAAGCAGCTGACCAGTCTTTATTGGATAAAGTTCTGGTATGGGGCATAATGGCAGATATTTCTGAAGCAACAATCAACAAGTTCATTCATGGCCCAAACTTCACTCCTCAGTCCACTTCAACTACTTTCTATGCCCAGTTGAAGCATCAAGAAAATCAGCAAAATTGTTTAGCCATACTCATAACCGATGGAGAACCAGAATGGCTAACAAATCTAAGTAAAAGGATCTTGAAGGCCTCCCTGACTTCAAAGGGAAGATTTTTGTGGGGTATTGTACGTACGTGGTTGATGCCCACAAATGGTGATAATACCTCGAGGATGACAGAGCAATATTAGTCACAAGTTTTATGGCTAACCTCAAATTGAATTTTGGAGAGATTATCATCGAAGAGATAAAAATTTGGGTATCGAGGTTTGTGTAGTGTAGAAAATATGCCGAAGATTGTAAGGTTAGAAGAAGAACTCTTTGCCAAGAAGACCTACAATCTAATCCAAAATGAGGAAAATCAGCCAAGGATAATGCTTGATAGGGACGCAAAGATTCCAATTAATCCACCATTTACAGGTACTAGTTTAGCACCTAATGCAGAGGTGCCTGATTCTGAAGATGTATCTCCAACATCCGCAGCAATGGCAGAATCATCAGTGCCCAAAACTGAGATAATTCCTCCAGCTTTAGTGCCTACAACAGAAGTTGCCTTCAACCCTATGAATTTCAGAAGAGTAGCAAAGCAGTCCAAGTGGTGCGAGGCTTATCTTAAACTCTTTGCCAAGTAATTCGCAACTGCAGTTGACAAAAGAGTTAAGGTTGTACTTAAGACTTACAAGATTCTGCTGAGCCATATTGATAAATTAGAGAACCGCTTCAATGTGCAGTTAAGAGAGAGGCCAGCTTTAGAGATGGAGTTATTCAGATCATACCTAGACAAAGTAAAGGCGAAGGTTGGAAAGCTACAGCAGCACTATTTTGTGGTGTCAATAGATCCAGTAGCTAAGGAGTCTGAGGGAGAAATCCTGATGCTTGATCTCATGGAGGAGCCAGTAAAGAAAAAGAAGAAGAAAGATGAGAAGAAAGGAAAAAGAAAGAGAGAGAGGCTCGATAATAATGAACAAAGAAAAGTAGAAAAGAGGGCAAGAAAGTATTTAGAAAAGGAGATGATAAAAAAGACAAGAATTGAATCCTTAGTGGACAATAAGAGATGGAAGACATCCATCCGAGAGAGAGCCGTAGGTGCCTCTACTAGTAGTCCTTCATAGACTGATAGACCAGCTGCACCAGAACAGAGAGCGGCCCCTGATGAAGATACGGCAGCAGGGTCAGAAACTCATGACCCTCGGGATTGATCTATTCTAGGTATACTCTAACCCTTAGTTTAGATTTTCTTTGATTTTAAGTTGTGGGTGTGGGGTAAATTTGTTGTTGTAAAATTTTGTAGTCAACTAGGAGAAATACTTGTACTTGAGGCAGTTGAATTTTTTTGTGATTTTTGTACACCTCTTCAAGTAGTCTACTACTTTAAACTGAGTGATTTATATTTAAGTGTGACCACCGTGCATCTTTGTATGGCATTAGTTCTGGTAACATAATAATCATTGCTAAACAGTTGCATGAACTAAATGAGTAGTCGATTCTGATATACCTGTGCGCCAATTGTGTGTGTAAGATATTACTTAGTTCTCTCTATATAATGAAGCCAGGACTTTCCTGGTTAGTCTTACCTAGGTTGAAGGATAGGGGTTAGGAAAAGATCATAGGCCATTTTAATATTATCTCACTTTAGCCTAAATGACCTTCCCTATGTGTATCATATCCCTTGATTCCTATTTTGAGCCTAATTAGCCTATTTCTTTGTATGACACCTGTCACCTTCTCATTTAGATCATAATGAACCTATTTTGGCCCTGGTCCTCCTTAGACACTGTGCATCTTGACTTAGGTAAATGGCCTAAGTTGAGGGTGGCTATTATAGGGGTGCATAATATAGAATGAGTATGAACAAAGATAACATAAAAGAAAAGAATAAAAAGCTGGGTGCAGAGGAAAAGAGAAAGAAAAAGAAAAATTGTGAAAAAAGAATAAGTAATTGAGAAAACTGCACCCATCCTGAATAATTGTGATCAAGAAAAGAGAAGAAAAAAAAAGGCTAATGAGTGAAACCCCAAAAATCTAGTGTAGTGTCAAGGAGGCTTAGTCGCTTTAAATACCATCGAGTATCATACCAGCCCCTAGCCTACATTACAATCCTAAGAGAAGTCCTATAGTGATCTTAGTTGACCTATCTAAAGATCTAGGTAATGAAAATAAGGGCAAGCCTATGGTACTCGGCATACATTGATTGGAACTTCGTTCTGGGAGTGAGTGTTTTGATTGTCCCCATGGTTATGTATATAATTCCTGATATGAGATGAGGGGGATTTCTTTGGTGTGAGGATATACTGGTTACATTGCTAGTTACTAACTTGTTCAGGTAGTGTAATACTGGTCTATGCATCGTTGTTATAGCTGAATTGCTGCCATATCTTGATTCCTGTGTGTCGCATTGGTGTTCTTCATTGTACTTAAATTAATTAACTTTGGAGATGGTGAAAGTGTTTTGAGATGATA
Source organism: Capsicum annuum (assembly GCF_002878395.1). NCBI lineage: Eukaryota > Viridiplantae > Streptophyta > Magnoliopsida > Solanales > Solanaceae > Capsicum > Capsicum annuum. Next base: position 402,597 of record NW_025857693.1, read on the forward strand.
TGGATGATTGACTGCCAAATATGCTTTGTATTCTCTTAGTTGTGCTGAGTTGCTTGAGGACAAACAATTATTTTAAGTTGAGGATGTTGATGTGTGAGCTAATGTTAACACATTTGAGGCTTTTAACTAAGAATAATTATGAAATCTTAAGCAATTTTTGTCGTTTTTGATTGTTTTATGTTTGATTTTGTAGAAAAAACTAATATGTTAGAGAACTAACAAGAATGGAAGCAAGTGAGCTAAAATCTGAAGTAAATAGAGGCAAAGTGTGGCTGATGACAGTTGTGATAAGTCATCATACCTGTGATAAGCTATCAGCTTCATCATCAGCCATAGATAGAGAATTGGCTTAAGTTGAAAGCGGTGATGATATTTTATGATAGGTTATCAAGGAGCTGATAAGCCATCAAAAATGTCATCAACCTAAGGCGGCACATGAGAACTGAAGCAGAGATTTGATGACAGTTGTGATAAGTCATTAAGGAGCTGATAGGGCATCACCGATTGTTGTCAGCGTCAGGCAGCAAGTATTCAAAGCAAGGAGAAAGCTGACGACATTTGTGATAAGTCGTCAGCCTCCTGATAGGCTATCACAAATAGCATCACCTAATCCGAAAAATTTTTGAATTTTATTATTTTTTTCATAATTAGGGTGAACTATTTAAAGCCTTGTTTAGGGTTTTCTTAGGAGTTCCGAACTTTGAGTTTTGAGACACGATACTTTGATATTTTCTCTCTCTAACTTCTTTTCTAGAAAAAGCAATTATTTTGGGATTTTTTGTTGTGATCTAATATGAGAATTACTAGTTATTATTCATCTTGTGGTAGGTTTATCTTTCAAAGAATAAATTCATCTAGTTTCTTTCTATTATTACATCATGAGCAGCTAAATTCTTTTAACCTAAATTATGGGATCTAGGGGTAGGTCTTGATAAGGTGCTGAGTGTTCAAGATTCGAAAGGTGGTAGGACTCCTTGATAATTCTTATATTTTAATTACTATCTATTGGTTGCAAATGATAGATAACACCTACTTTGATTTGCTTGAGAAAGAAATCAAATATAGTGGGAAGCGAATTATCAACAGGGACTTGGAAATACTAAACTTTCGTTTAATAATCAGCATTATAGCAAGGTTGGTTAACCTAAGGTAAAATATGGGCAGTGAATATAAATTTCCTAAGTCCGACAAGATTAGGTAATTAAATGCTTAAGTAGGTCGAGAGACATTTAAGCATAACTTCGATAAAGATAACTTGTTTTCCTACCTACCGTGAGAATCTTGAACCACTAGTAGCATCTGTCAAGTACCAAAATCCCTAGTGAACATAATTCTGGTTTTTCATAAACTCCTGATTATGAACACTGATTAAAGTGATTAACAATTACTTGTTCAACTAAAAACCCCCATTTCAAGGAATATCAACTATGAGTTGATTAAATCACAAACGACTTAAGTTCACACCATATTTCCTATGGGATTCGAGCCAAACCTAGGTGGATTTTATATTGATAACGATCGCTTACATTCTCATTGAGAGGTATAGTTTAAGCGTTATCAACATTATTTCTAGTATTTGATTATGGATTCCACCATTGCTTGAGCTTAATAGTTGGACTTTGTGGGTGAAAACCCCAAACTCTTGAAAACCCTCATCATCCTTGAAAGAGGGATAAGGGTAAACCCTAGGGAACCCATGGCATCCTTGAAAAAGGGTTATAAGGGGACAAGGCAATGATGGACAATTGAGCATGTGATTTACTTCCTTTTTCAATCTTAGAAATATGTATAAATAGAGGGTAGGTCATGTTAAGGGAATTTTTCTAGAAATAGGGATGCCCGGTTGAGTTTTTGGGTAATTATCATTGACACACTTGTTAGGTGCTCGAAAGAGACAATGGATGAAATCCTTGAGGTTTGGTTCACAAAATAACTGCAAAGACTTTCAACCTAGCCTATCTTGCATTAAAAAACTTGGCTTCATGCTAAACTATCATGATCCCACATATGCATTGCCTTTAGGTAGACATAATCCTAAGATTTTCTCCAACTTTGACGTCAAATCAAAAGTGTTATTGTTGCATTGTAGTGTGACACAAGATTAATACAACCTAAATCTTAACCAAACCCCCCACTTTATGTTACATGTTTCTCTTTGTGTTTACTTTGGGTATCCTTTTTAGTAACTAGAGCACCCATAGGACTTGAAGTTTAAATTTCACTCCTTGTGGATTCGACCCCAAAGAAAGTTAGGCTATTGAAAACAACTGTCTTACCCCACAAATTCGGAAGTAATTTGACAACATCCACTTAAGCAGATAGGAATCGCTAAAGTAGCTCAAGGTTGCTAAATTGACAACAGCTAAAATGGTTGTTCGACTGCTTAAGTGGTTGTACCGGATATCATTATAAAAGACTTGGTCAATTTTATGCCATTTATAACTAAAGTACACAATTTATCATTATAAAATACTTGGTCAATTTTATGCCATTTATCTCATGCAAGCAAGCAATCCAATCACGCTCACCAGTCATAAGCATGCCCAAAGTTCAAATACAAACATTCAACTTATGAATAGGAATGGAGTTCAAATCAAGTCCAAAACTATTATAAAAATATACCTAGTTCATTAACCTTGTAAATCCTCTTTAATTCATATAAAACAGAGTGTACTTCATCCCTAACTAATGATCATCAAGTATGATGACATCTCCATATTCAAAAACATCTTTTTCTATCTAATTTATTAATAGTTCAATGTTACACGACATTAGTAGTCTTACTTAAATTACACACCTTAACACTTTCCTAACATTTAAATAACATATCCTTAGACTCCTCAAGTTACTACAAAGTCATCCTTTATTAGGATGCAACCCTAAATAATATTCAACGATAAGAACACAGCCATAATGACCACCACATCAATTATACCCCTCTTCATGGCAATAAAGCCACTTTTATAGTTATAAGCTCACATATTCCACTATAACTATCCAATATACCTCTTTTACAGAGTAATCCAACGAGTGCATCATATAATGATAACCATTCAACAAGGAAAATGTATATAAGAACTTCAGAATATAAATTATCTCTTTTAATATAATTTTTCTATAATCATCCATCTAAAACCAATGCTCACTGACCTAAGCATGAATTTTCCCATTAAACTATATTCTGAACATGTAAAAACTATAGTCTACTACTCATAAAACCACAACCTACCTTGATATTGAGCTACTATTTTGAAGGCATGTATCTAGCCCCTTGATTCCTTTCTAGCAATATTGCTAAAGAAATTGTGATAAAGAAGTTGGAGTTGCATTCCTTAAGAGTCTTTCGGCTCTATTCAGCCCTAGGTCATTTTTAGAAGGAGGCAGTGATATTAGAACAAAAGCTAGATAAAATAGGTTTAAAACTCAGTGGACTTTCTTTCCAGCCATAGCTATCGCGGCCCAGGGCTTATTATAATGGACCTACTATAGTGGAAAGGGACTAATATAGTAGCCCCTAGGAAGTCTGTCAGGACTTTTTCTATCCCATTCCCTAAAATATTTTCAACAAACATAATGACTTATCCTGACTCAATCTCTACTCAATATAACATTTTGAATTTTGGTATTCTACTATGGTATTTTTCAATAATAATGGAATGAATTGTTACACTCTTTAAAAGAAATTTCTACTAAAGAAAATGTCAAAAAAATTGAGAATTCTATCAGCGTCATCATTATACAAATTCAAATCAATTAAGAAGCAAAATATAAGCACAATATATATGGATGATCTAATTGATAACTTACAAATATATGAGCTTAAGAAGATTGATAAATTGATTGAGGAACCCAAGAAGGAACGCATACTAGTTTTAAAGGATGCACAACATGGTTCAGACACAATTGATGAGCATACAACTATGTTTATGTACAGGTTCAAAAAATTCTTTTAGAAAGAAAATTCTATAAAAAGTGTCTCGTAATAGGGGGATATCAACTGAAAAGGCTTAGTTCAATGGGTCTTTTAAGTGTAAAATAAATTGATCATGTGATTAAAAATTATTCTTTGTTTAAAGAAGCGCAAAAAAAGTCATAAAATTTCAAGAAGAAGCAAAATATTGCTTCAAAAGCCTTCAAAAAGTACTTGAAGGAAAGTCGGGGAGAAAGCACTGATGAAAAATCAAGTGATGAGAGTGAACATGATGGAATGATAGCTCTCATAGATATGAGTGACCCTGAATTTGATGATGAATCCTCTGAGATAAGTCTTGATCAACTTAAGGCTCAGGTTCACAACTTATCTAAGAAAAAAAATAGTAAACCCTCTACTTTCTTTAAGGGATGAACTTCATCTTGTGAGTTATGAGTATGAAAGAAACTAACTAAATAAAATTCTTTCAACTTAAAAATCTTATTAAAAAACTTTTATAAAATCATGAAAGAACTAAAAACCAATAATGGAACACTCACTAATGAAAACAATAAATTCGAGGGATAATGTCATCTCTAAAAGATAAAATTCTTAACCAGAAGAGAGTTCAAATTGTGAGAAAAGGTCAAGCTATCACTAATAAAAACATTCCTTAATATAAAATTACTACTCTAAAAATTCATCTAAACAAATAAGTTACAAAAAATTCAAATCTTCAAGAGACTTTAAAAATTGTTAACTCTAATCTTGTAATGATTAGAAAGTAAAAAAAAAAACTCCATTGAAGTTTCAAATTGGCCAAATGAACATCACAACAGATATCGTAGTAGCCTTAGCTACAAAATCAAAGGGGATAGATGGGATATAAAAAGAATATGTTGGTAGCTCTTGAGAAAAATAAAATTTTATGAATGGATTTGATAAGATATGCTTTGAAATGTTTCTAAGAAAAGGGACTCAAATAAGTTTGGGTTCCTAGGTCTAATACTTAATTAGTTATACAGGCTAGGTGAGAGGGAGAAATAAATGATAGTCCTGAATAGTGGTTACTCAATGCACCGAAATAGTAGTAAGAAAAACTTTTCCACAAATAGCCTACCAAGAAAGAGTGTGACATCTTAAAATAAAGGTAGGATAGATAAATCATGCTCCACTTTCTAGATTAAGTGTACTTAATTATTGATAATAAGTATTAAAAATTGTTCATGATATTTTTAGAAAGCCTAATATTTAAGTGTTATGAAGATGATGCTCAGACAAGAAGGTAATTATTCACGCTCTGTTTGAACGAATAGTCAACAGAATAGACCCGAATCCAATCCTTTTGAACCTAAGAAAGGTCTAAAACATTCAGGGAGTAAAGAATTCTAACAACAACAACAAACCCAGTGTATTCCCACTTAGTGGGGTCTGGGGGGGGTAAGATGTACGCAGTCCATACCTCTACCTCTGATGAAGTAGAAAGGCTGTTTCCGAAAGACCCCCGGCTCAAGTCACGAGATATCACACAACACATAGTACAGCACAGAAGCAGATGACATAACATAGATACGGCACCCATAAGGAATATAAAACAGAGTAAAGCAGGAATGCAGGAATATACAGCAAAGGAAAGCACACATATTCGTAATAAACATGGAACACGGAACACGGAACATTGAATACGGAATCATAACAGGAATACACCCCCACCAATTTATTCCCTACACTAGCGACCCGAACTGGCCCTAATCCTCTGCCGTAATTCGCATCTTCCATACCTTCCTATCTAGGGTCATGTCCTCGGTGAGCTGTAACTGTTCCATGTCCCGCCTAATCACCTCACCCCAGTACTTCTTCGGTCTACCCCTACCCCGTCTAAAACCATCCAACGCTAGCCTCTCACACCTACGGACCGGGGCATCCGTGCCCCTCCTCTTCACGTGTCCGAACCATCTCAATCGTGCTTCCCGCATCTTACACTCCACTGAAGTCACACCAACCTTCTCCCGGATAGTCTCATTCCGAACTCTATCCCCTCGGGTCAGTCCACACATCCAGCGCAACATCCGCATTTCTGCCACCTTCATTTTTTGGATGTGGGAGTTCTTAACTGGCCAACACTCCGCTCCATACAGCAAGGCCGGACGGACTACCACCCTATAGAATTTGCCTTTAAGCTTGGGCGGCACCTTCTTATCACACAGCACCCCCGATGCGAGTTTCCACTTCATCCATCCCGCCCCAATACGGTGCGAGACATCCTCGTCAATCTCACCGTTACTCTGGATCACGGACCCGAGATACTTGAACTTATCCCTCTTCCCTACCTCCTGTGCTTCTAGCCTCACTACTACCTCATTCTCCCGCCTCACGTCTACCTCATTCTGAAAATAAAACAACTCCCGTTACTATTCTAGCTGTTCAGTTGAATTAAAAACTAACTAATTTTCCCATGAAGTGAACTTAAGGCTCTAGAAGCACCAAAGCACTTAGCAGAAAATACTTTGAAAAAAATTGGACCTTCAAATGACAAGGATAAACTAAGCACTTAGTAGAGAATTATTGGCAAAGAAGAACTTTTGCAAAACTATTTCGCCAAATACCCACTTAATTTCTTTTTGATTTATTTTTTTGGTTTAGGGTGTAAAAAGTGGAAAAAGTGGGGCCCATACGTGGGCCAAGGGACTAATTCATCATTTATACAACTTTACAAATTTAATATAATACACCTAACCCCCTCCACTTATTCCAATATCTAAAAAAAATCCTCTCTCTCTCCTCTTCAATTTCCAACTCCCGCTGTCAAACAATTTTTCCCAAAAATGCCATTTTCATATGTTCTTCATCTACAGCTGCTAAGGGGGCGTTGTTGCTTCATAAGGTTAGTTAAAATCGAGTTTCGATCATTTCTAGATCTATTTAAATGGTTTTTCTTTTTGCTAATTGATTGGTAGTGATGTAGAAATTTTTTTTTCGAATTTGGTGTTTTGATTTAATCGTGTTTTTTAGCAATGAAGTGTTGAATAGTGGTAAATTGTTGTTTGAAGAGTTATTCTGGCATTTTGATTTGAATAGCGTCCTGTTTCTGTCCATAGACCCGCAGTCTATTTGTAGACCTGTGGTCTATGAAATGAGAATGCCCTAGATATATTTCAATTTTCAGACGTATGAAATTCTTTTAAAACATGATTACTGAAATAGTGAAAATTGAAATATTAATAGCTAATTAGTTTGAGTAGGTGCACTAGTTTGATTTTTAGCAATTATTGTGTTTTGATATTTTGCATGTTTGATTTTGGTTCAATTATTGTATATTTGTGTAGTGAACTGTTTAATGGTGGGGTGTTTGTTAATTTATTTTTTTTTGGGGGGGGGGGGTTCATTTGATCATTAAGTTATTTTTGTTGATAGAATTGTGGTCTTTGAACAGAAAAATGGGAGATTTGTTCTTTAGGTGTAGACCATGTTGAAAATGGGTAGAAAAAATGTTATTCCTAAACAGAAAGGCAATACTGCTGGTAGTAGTAGAAAAAGAAGAGTTGCAGCAGTTGAAAAAGTATCAAAAAGAAAGAAAATTCAAGAGTCGGCGTCCGAATCTGATTCGGAGTTAAAGGAGATAAGCGACTACGTCGATTCATGTGAAGATGTTGCCAAGCAGAGTGTCAGTAGTGATAGGGAAGAGTGCGAGGAAAGTGGGAGTAATAGTGATGATGGGGATAATAATTCATCGTCCGTGTCATATCTTTCAAGGTGCATTTCTGTGGAGCGGTATAATCTTTGAAAGATAATTGACGAGGTCAGATCTTTCTCGACAAAGATATCGATCAGATCTAGAATGGCTGATTATCGAGAATTTAAGCAAATTCTTGTCGACCCAGAATTGAAGAAAAGATTCAAGTGGTCCTGTTTTGGACACCTGAGAAACCTGCCAGAACATCTCAAGTTCAATGGGCAGTTGGTCAATTATTTGCTATTGCGACGCGTTAAGAATGATAAGACACATCATGAGATGTGGTTCTGTGTTAACACCAAGACTGCCTATTTTGGCTTGAAAGAGTTTTGTTTGATCACGGGGCTGAACTGCTCATCATACCCCAGTGAATCAAAAATGGAGAAGCTGTTAACAAAGGGGGACAATTTTTGTTTTAAGGTGACAAAAAACAAAAACATCACGGCGGCCAACTTGTTACACCTGATCAGAGGGAATAAGCTGAACAAGGACCAGAATTTCAAGTGTTGTCTACTGTGGTTCTTGCACACCATGTGGCTTGCGAAAGATTAGACGAAGGTTTTTGACACAAAATTGATTCGAATGGTCGACTCTTTGAGATTGTTTGAGAAGTATCCGTGGGGGAAGAGACATTTCAACTAACCATAGACTATCTGAAGAAGAAAAATGACCTGAAAAAGTAGAAGGAAGTATTTGATGAGAAGCAGAAGGCATCCTACGCTCTATTCGAATTTCCCTGGACATTCATGGTATCTACCATAAACCCTTTAGTGAGTTTATCATAGATTATCATTTTATTTATACTATGTGATAGACTCATGGTTATTTTTCTCACTGCTGTACTGCTGACAGATTTGGATCTATGAGGCATTTTCTCATCTTAGAGAATTTGCTATAAAATCAATGGATGAGCCCTTACCCATACCCCGCATCCTCAGATGGAACACTTCAAAAAGCGATAAGATAATCGAAGGCGACCTATTCAAGTATAAAGGAAAAGTTACCGAGGTATGAACTTATTTTCTATTATACAATAATAGTACCGTTTTATCGAATATTATGTAATTGTTAATTGATATTTGGTAGAACTTGCACCCATACATCATCCCTACTATTTGTGAGACGAAGATGGATTACAAGATTACATTTGAGCCATATACGAATGAGGTGAAGAATAACGTCCTCGATGGCCTGAAGAAATATTTAGAAGGGGTGACTGTCCTTACTTCAAATGAGGACAGTGATGATGATGGGGATTTAGGTGGTAACCCCAAAGATGCAGTGGGAACCTTATCCCCTGAGGATCTTCATAAGTGTATGGCTACGCTCGAGGAAGCAGTGTTGGATATTGTTGCCTATATCAAAGAGAAAAAAATAAGGAAAAAGAAAAATGATGACTGACAACATGAGCGAGGTAACTTCATTCATTAATTGATGTTGTTAATAAATATTTAGCTTTAAATATTAGTAACACTTTGTAATATTATGAAATAGTGCATGTGCATGAATCGGAGAGGAATGGAGAAGGATAAAAAAAAAAGAAAAATGGATGAGTTGGCCGATGTTGTGGCAGAAGAGGAAAAAAATAAGAAAAGAAGGATAGTGAAGAGGATAAGAGCCAAGAAGAAGGTGGAAAAGTAGCAGCAGTAGCAGAAGAAGAAGAAGCGACAACAGATGAACAAGTAGGCGCAGAAAAAGGAAAAACTATTAAAGAAGAAGCTGACAAAGAAGAAGTTGAGCAAGAAGCAACAGGTGAACGAAAAGAAGAAGCTGAGGAAGAAACAGCTGCTAAAGCTGAGGAAAAAACAACTGCTGCAGGTGAAGTAAGAAAAGAAGGTGTGGAAGAAAAGGAAACTGAAGAAGCAGTAGCTGATGCACATGCTGAAAAAGAAGGAGAAGAAGGTGACAATGAAGAAGCAGCTACAATTGTTGATAAAAAAGAAGTTGAAGTTATCCAAACAGATATGTCTACCAATTCCTGTGGAATAGTCCATTCATCCTCTGGAGGGACCACGTTAATTGCTTTCGAGTATGCGAGGAGGTAACTTTTAGTTTTATAAATTGGCGAAGAGTAGTCATAGATGGAGCTACCATAATCTTCTCCATCACCTTACTTTGTTCGCAAAGCTGCCATACCGTGTTCACACGGCATTTTCACCAACTCAAATTTTCGACAAGAACAGCTCCTCTCCAAGAGATTGACCTTGGTAGTAAAACCATTCCCGAACATCGTATACTCATCGAGAACCTCGTTCGGATTACCCACATACAAGGAATCGCTCGTAATCTTATTGTCCCTTAGGATCCTTTCTGCAGAAGGCACAAATATGTTCTCTTTACCACCGACAAATGAATACCGCTCCCTAAACTTTTCACCAAATTTTTTAGCAATTGAATTGAATATGTACGACATGGGGTACTTCCATTCATCTATCAAAATAGAGTTAAGCGACTCGGTGATGTTTGTGGTCATCACGTCGTACCTATTGCCTAGAAAGTGTGCTCTACTTCATTTTTCAAAACCAAGCACATTTTTAAGGATATGAGCTGCCTCAGGGCATTTACTCTTCAATTTCACAAAATTATCGCTAAACTCATCAAAGGAATAAGCCTTTGCCGCGGCGTAGAATAGATAAAGATGTTCTCCACAGTGTAGATTTATGCGAAGATTTTCAGCGAGGTGCCTCATGCAAAGTCTGTGATGTGCACGACTGTATACACGAAAGAAGGCATTGGCGATGCTAATGTGCCTTTCGGAGATGACGCATAGATCTGATTCATCTTCTATGATAGACTTCAGCTTCTAGAAGAAGAAGATCCAAGAAGCATTGTTCTCTTTATCAACGACACAAAATGCAATCAGAAATATATGATTTTTGGTGTCCAGTGCAATGGCGCTCAGTAGAACTCCCCCGTACTTGCCATAGAAATGTGTGCCATCGACGGCAATTACCTTTCTCATGTGGAAATATCCTCCTATGTAAGTTCTGAATGCTAAGAAGTAGTAAATGAACGATCCATCCATCCGGTTTACCATGATAGAGTAAGAAGACCCGGGATTCAATAACTCCACTATATGGGAAAAGCCGGAAAGCAAGCATACCGTGATATGGTGTCCCGCGAATGATGTTCTTCGCAATTACACTTCCTTTCCAACATATCTAATAGCATGCATTGCAACGCAACTCCTTAAATACAATTCTTTGAATTTCTCATATGCTTGGACCCTTACCATCTCAAAAATAATTTACGCATACTAAACCAATCAATTTGGATGAGACTTTATTGTGCCTGCGGGTGGCATTTTCAACACCGCACGTGTGCATCCCAACATACTTGTATATGCGAAATATTTTTGAGGTGTCATACTTTTTTGCCCGCAACAGCCAGGCACAACCATGAGATAAGCATTGTGCCTTCATTAATTTCGTACAACTCTTCTCCATATAACAATCAAAAGACTGCCTCGTCGCTGCTGCGTCTAGTTGCATTTTCAGCTCTTTTTTATTGGCAAATGTTTGACCACAATAGAAATTAGTTCCGTCGGTGAAGGACTCTCCTGCTTGTGATTTTGTTTCACGGTCTTCTTCATCATCTTGCGAGTTTGATGAAAAGTCTTCCATATGCATAGAATAATCTTCCATATTAATTGTATTATTGACATCGTTCTCGTAATCATTCAAATCGTCATCGATCAAATCATCGTTGACTGTCGGGCGCCGCAGTGGGGGTGCTGATGAATTTAGCAGTCCTTCAAAGGACCTCTCAACCACATTTATCCTCAAAATTGGCCTAAAGCCATCCGCATCAGCATCCATTATGTACGTCAGCATACGTACATCACTATTTATGATCATAGGATTCACCTTTTCCCTCGAATGCATTACATAACTAATCACTACGTCGCTTGGTGCGCAATCAAGATCCCCGCTCTGCATTACGCTTGCAACAAATTCATCGTACGAACTGTTGTGATGAACAGGAATGAGAATTGTCACCTTGGTAAATGATTTCCATTTCCAACATTTCAAAGTCTCCACCCATTCTCCCGTGAAATCACCAGAAACCAGAAAAAATTTTGCAATAGACATCCTAGAATTAAGCTTTGGTCGATGGTAGATTATGCTTATGGTCTATGTCGTGTTGAATACACGGTCAATGACTAGTGAGGATGGGTCGATGACAGCGCAGATTTCCGTACAAATACTTGAAATTACAAATATTGCTTGTAATTAATGATTGTTGGGTTTCTGGAATAAAGAAATGAACTTGGAGTCGCCTGAGCTGCTGTATTGCACTTTCTAAAGTGGTTTTGAATAATGTGAGTGATTTAAAGCTTTTTAACAATGGTGAAAAGTGTGTTTGAGAAGATAGAAAATAAATGGGGTAACAATGGATGTAATGGACAAGCTTATGATGTTTGTGGACTAATTTATAGCTGATCGTCGGAAAATAACACCGAAAAAGTGGCCGAAATTGGACTTTTTGGTGGAAAAAATAACCACTTTCTATTTTTAGCTTTTGAAATTATTTTGTTAATATTTTTGAAAACCTAGATATTATTTTTTTATATATAGTGGTGGATGATAGAGTGGGTTGAAGTGCATTATTAGAAACTTGTGGGTGAATTTATTAAGTTGGAAGTATTGAGTTAAAGTGAATTATTATAAAGGTTGGGGCTGAAATTGTTAAGTTGAAAAAGTTGATGGTGAACTGGAATTAAGTGGGTATTTGGCATAGGATTTAAAACTTGTGGGTATTTGACAAAATAGTTTGGATAAAGAATCTTTTTGGCATAAAGGCCCCACTTAGTACATGACCTATTCCTCGATGATTGTCTAGAAAAGCAATATCCTTAAAAAATTATAATTGGATGATGGATCAAGAATAATTTAGTATCTAGCTAAATCTTTGTATTATAAAATGAACACTCACATAGAACAAGTTATTATTTTTTTGAAAGAATGTTTATTGATATTGTCCTTATTGTTCAAAATTGATATAATATGCGAGAGTAGAACATAAAATGAAATAGAATTAAGTATGCATCTCAAATTTTGACTAAGCTTTAATATTATTTAATTAAATTATTTAACACGTGTATAATTACTTGTTCAAAAATTCTTTCTCCCAAAATTTTCTCAATTTTGTTTCATCAACATATGTCTCAAATTAACCTTTATTTTTTCTTGATAAAATGGTGATCAATATGGAACATGTGCAAGAAGTCAAAATCATAAAAGATTTTTCATTAGTGATTGAGTGAGATTAGAAAATAGGAGTGAAAAATAAATTTGATATGGATAGAGTCTAATATTAAGGGATAAAAGAGGAAGGATATTTTAAAAAATGATTAAAAAAGGAATAGTGAAAAGAAAAAGAAAAAAACATAGAGACGAGTATAGAAAACAACGTGGAGGTAAAGTTGGCTTGTTTACATACAAACGTGATGGGGGAGATTTTTATTGATTTTTTAGCATAAATTCATTTAATATAAGAAAATGGATTGTTTGGAGAAAATCAAATGGAATGGAATGACCTATTTACTCTATTTATTTTAGTGTTGCAGCAAGAATATTGGGATATTAGGATAATAATATTAGATTTTAGATGTTTTGTTGGATAAAAAAAATACAAGTTTTACTTAAGTTATTTAGATTTAGGAGAATAGTGATAAGAATGAGGAACTTCAAGAGAAGACACATAATGACATTCTTACTTTTTTCCATGTTTAAAATTGAATTTGTGAGTAGCATGTCACCTTATATCAACCACTTCATCTATCTACCTACTCCAAAGTCATGACCTAAACTTTTTCTTACCCTTATTTTTAACTACATTAGTACTTGGTCATTATTTTTTTGTGTAATTAGTTACAAATTCTAATAATTCTTTGTTCTATATACTATTATTGGTGAACTTTTAAGGATGACTAATGTCAAAATATTGACTTTATAAAAATTTAAAATGTATCTTTGCATTTGATTTTTCAGCGATAGTGAGTTAATATCTCAAAATATTCAACCTTTATTTCAATCTTGTTTATTAGAAGAGTTGGTTTATAAAGATGTCAAAATGAGAAAGTTAAATTTGCTAGTACATTAGTATAATCATGTGCATATCTAAAGGTCTTAGTTTGATTCATTTATTGAGTAAATTCTGCAAGAGTGAAATGATGATAAGCACTTGGTTGAACATGTTCTATGTCTTTCCCAAATCATGATAATTAAATTATGTTTGTCTAGAAGTGTATTTTAATTTATTGACTTTAGGGAAAGTAATAAGGATAAAAAGAAAAGAATTTGGCAATATTTAAATTTGAGAAGGTAAAGAATTATTGCTAAAAAAAATGATAATAAACTATAAATATTACCATACCAACAAAATCAATTTACCTACGGAGTACTGCTTAAACACCACCATGGTAGTATTTTAAGCTAGCCTAAGCCTCAAAGCAACCTGATTATAAAAATTGTAAGTCTCACTCTCCTAAGTACATACTTTGTCAATACAAGTCTTACAAGTCCTAGAAAATTTGGATCCTCTGTACATGTTAATTCTTTCCTTCACACCAATTATTATTATTGAAATAAGAAAATAGTATTGACACTCTAGTTCCTAAAAATTCTCTCATTCCAAGAAATTCATACATTGTATATCATAACTACACAACTTGATATAATAAACTCCTAACCTCCTTTTTGAATTTCTTTTACTTTCTGCTTCTGATCCACTTAATTGTATTTTTAACATCAATTATTGATAAATTGCTATGGTAAAATAGAGAATTATTATTCTATTTTATCAATTATATTATTAAGCTGCATAGATAAAGTAGAAAAGTAGTTAGAATAGAACAAGAAGTCCACAAGACCCAAATCTATCAAGGAAAAGAATTTTACTTGATTTCTACTTGCCCTCCCTCTTTTGGTTGGACTCAAATATAAGAAAATCAGCACACACATCTTTAAAAAAAGAAGTCCACCATGTACAGGAGTAGCACACATTCACAAAATACTTCATCATCCACCTTATTTTAAAATTTCAAGTGAAATAGACTTAACGTATGAAATCGAGTGGTAATAGTATCAATGTTCATTCTGTTGTCTATTTCAGGAGCCGAAGTAGAACTTTTCTTCATGCAACTTTAATGAATGTAATACTCTTGAATCATAATCTCTTTTTATATTTCTTAGAAGCTTTAGATTTCTTAGAAGTATCTGTTGAAGTTGAAAGAATTTTCCATGTTTATTGAATTTGTCTTCAAGCTAAGGATAACTTGAAAGGGTAGCAATAATTTAGGATTAATGTAAAGGTATTAGGGTAGGTCTTGTGGATTGCCAGAGTATTTAATTTGATGTAGTATTTTGGTGAAGTTGAGTTGAAATCCTACAGGGTTGTAGATCATTATTTTTACATCCATTCAAGCCTGGATGATTTTTCACGTACAAATCTCTTCTGTAATATTTCATTTATTTTTTATTTTTTAAAGTTTAGAAAACTAAGTAAGAACACATAAAGGTAAAGATATATCAATGTTTCACAAAATTAGAAAATTTAATAAGAATTTAAGTGAAGTAAAAATTATTGGAGACTCAATTCATCCCCCACCTCTCTTTTGTCTATTTAGAAGTCAAGTCTATTTGTAGCTTTTCTTCGATTAGTACTTGTTCCAATAATGCTTGTCAAGGCAATGATCAAATCACCATTATAATTTCTCACAATCTCTTCAATACCAATTTGATTATCTGTCACAGTTTAAAATTTTAAGAATTGTGATGGCACCTACCCAACACAACCATGGTACCTAAGCCTGACTCAGCAATTCAGAGTTTTCAAAGTAAAGACATAATAGGTTTCATGAACATACTAATAATAATATCTCAATATATCATCAAATGAAACTGGCCAAATAATCTAAAATTCCAAGATTCAAAATGTCATAAGTACAAGAGAAAACTTAACACAACCTATCAAATCCAATTAGGGGTGGACATGGTATGGTATGGTATGGTAATTAAAACTTTGTATGGTAATTTTGATATTCGGTTTTTAGAAATATTATACCATTACCATACCATATTAATTCGGTATGGTTTGGTATTTGACATTTGGTTTTGATATTTTGCGGTATGGTAATCGGTAACCGTAGTTTGTACAACTTCAACAATATATACTCGTATACTAGAGTATTATTACTTCAACTTTTTAAAAGCACGTTTTAATTGTATCATAAATACACATTACATATGTAGAAATATTGAAAAAGAAGTACAAATAATTCTTTTTGTTAGTTAATTACACAAAAAAGACATTTTAATCAAGATAGAGTAGCGAAAGCTTTAATGTCTAAACATTTTTATACTAATACTAAGTATTATATTTGTGTGAGTGTGTGTATATATATGTACATACATATATATGTGTGTGCGTATATATATGTATATATATGTGTGCGTATATATATATGTATATATATGTGTGTGTATATATATATATATATAAAAGTTACTTATGTAACAATATATACTTCGGTATGGTATTCGGTATTTTGGTATGTCATTTGTAAATACCGAATATCATACCATATACAAAAAAAAATTTAAATGTATACCATATACCATACCAAATACCATAATACCAAAATCATGGAATTAAAAATTTCGATTCGATATAATAATTCGGTATATACCATACCGTGCCCACCCCTAAATCCAATACAAAGTTTCTTGAGAACACAAAGTACTATAGAAACATAGATAGATAAAACTGAGACAATATTTAATTAGGAGAGCTTTCCATAGTGTCGGGTATCACCATAATGCATGATCACGAACCACGAGGACCACTCATACCATAATTTGCATCAAAAGAATATGAAACAAGTAAGAGTGACTAAAACCACTAGTATCCAATCAACATTATATGCCAATTGAGATTAAGCGATTACTATATGAAAAATAATACTTAAATAACCCTGCATGCATAAAATTCCCACGTATTCAATATCAGAAAATATCACAGAATCACATCAAATACCATAATTATCAAAAAATAATGTAATGCAATAATAGGAGATAGTATACAATGGACAATGACTACCAATATACAACCCTCCTTAGTATTTGTTGGGAGGTGGGATCCATAGGGTACTCGCAAGGTTCAAATATCCCACCCAAAATCATGCCTAAGATGAAATCAACAAAATGTCATATATTTATACCCAGAGTTCTCATTGAGTCACTTTGACAATATAAACCTATAATGATACTCTAGGTTATTTTCTCAATTATTGTGTATTTTTTGTATTTCATTTCTTCCTAGAGAATTCAATGCCTTTTATAACTTGCTGGAACTGTTGGTTTAGTTTTTGAATAGTTTGTTTGGGGTTTTAGGCTCATTTTCCTATTTTAGAAATCTTGCTACTATGAAATTGATCTTGGACCAAAACTCCTAGTAATAAACCTCGGATGAGAATTAATAAAGCCTTTATCTATAGAATATTGATCTAAGTCAAGGAGATCTTTGGGTTGGGTTCAAAGGCTTCACGACTTGTTTTCGATTATTGAGTAGATTTGGTGAAAATAGAACTATGGGTGTAAGGCCCATATTATGTCAAAACAACCTCAGTTGAAAATTTTCATGTTTCCATTGAGTCTAGAATGTTGAATTTGGTATGGTAGCATAGTTCATTTGCATGCAAGGGGTTCTGTATGAATCCCAAGACCGATTCAAGTTTATTTAGACTTGGTAAAAATTCTAGTATCTGGTGCAACTGCTAAAGTGGTCTTGGAGATTCTTTATTAGTGGTTTTTTTAGCAACTTTCCACAGTTTTAGCAGCTTTTCTATCAGGCTAAGGGTCGTTTTAGCAATCCCCATCTTCTTAAGAGAACAACACTTTAATGACCAGGGTGCCACTTTAGAGGCCCCTCATCTCCCTCTACTTACTGTTTTAGTAGCTAAATGTAGCTTTTAGTAGGTAACTGGTCACTTAAATGATCAGTACTTGTGTTTAAACCTTCCTCTTCATTCAATTTTTCTTTATTTTCTTGGGCATTTTCCTCTATTTTTGGATCTTAAAGTGTGGTAAATTATGAGGAATCATGACTTGAGGCTAAGTTAAGCTAATCAACACCCCTTGTTATTTTTTATTGCTTTTCCCCATTAAATTTCATTCTTTCCTTTGAAAATTCCATAAAATTAGGTCCTTAACTCCCTAAATTTGCATGCTATTTTGAGCTTTGATTTATGATTTTTTTAACTTTTGAGTGAATATTCCTTGTCCTTCGAGGGACCTTGGGACAGATTCAATTTTGAAATTCCATTAGCGAGCCTAAAGGCCTATTTTTGACCCAATTTTAGGTCCCAAGTTTTATATTGCAATATGGGTATCTTTTTACTCATACTAATGCCTACACTTTTTATAGAATGACAATTTTATAACTTCATGGAGAAAAGAAGAGTGGTTCATGGATGGTTTGAGACTGCGATTTGACATCGAGGTAGGATTCAGTCTACCTTTCTTTATGAGATTGTATATTATATAGATTGCATGCTAATTAGGAATTATAAAATAGTTTTATACCTAGTAATATCATGACTTGGTTTATACTTAGTAATATCATAACTTGGCCTAGTTAAGGGATTTAGATTAGAAATGTTACCCGAACTTAGCCTAGAATATCTGTTAAGGTTGTAGGATCCTATTACACTTGATTATAGACTTGATTAACCATAGATATACATAAGGGATCCTTTCGTAAAAAATTATCATACTACTTAGTATTTTGGACAATATTTCTTGATTAGACCCTTATAGTATCTTTATGACCAAATTTACCTTAGTTTCTTGATTTATGGCACTAATATTTTGTTGAGTTGTATATTGTTGGGAACAAAGACTTATGATATCAGTTGGATGTTAGGTTAGTCCTCTATACTTTGGTTGAGTTGTGATTTAGCTTATAGATGCTTAGATATTCATGATAGTATTATTTAAATACTGGAGGTGGCATACATAAATAAATATTGGTGGTGTCATACATGTATTTAGGTATATTTACACTTATCAGTGGCATGATTCCATTGAAACCTTGATTTTTTTACTGTATTCTAGAAAGGGATTTATTCCCACTTTTCAACTTTAAAACTAATTATTTACACGAAAGTCATGTCACCTTAATTAATAACTTATGAGCTTTTAAACTAAACATATTACTTTGAAAGTTAGACTGAGATTGATTTTGGTCTATTATTGCCCAACTCTCTTTTACCACTACTTATTCACTTTAGTTGAGGAAGATTCTAACCCTTTATATAGTACTATATTATTTTAGTCCCGAATCTAATCATGGGCAATGGATTTATAGATATGGAATTATTTAGTTTTGGTTGAAGTTAGGCATTCCTTATGATACTATATATATATATATATATATATATATATATATATATATAGTACTAAACAAAGTAGATTGTGATTATGGATTATGAAAGTCCTAGTTTGGGATCAAGAAGTGTATATATATATATCCCAAATCCCCTATAGGACTCTTTGTCCGATGAACCACAATACTATAAAAAGATGGTCATCGTAGGTATTGCCTTTACAAGCTAATAAACTAGAGAAGGTGCATACACTTGGGATGTTGTGTCACTTGATTAGGTATGGTACTTGGATCATCTTGTTTCACCAAGTTTTCTTGACTTGAATTCATCTGGATACATCGTCTATCACCAGTATAATTGTTTAGCACTTATATATATATTGATCTTATGGGGTCTTGATAGGTATAGGTTATGGTTTTTATCTGTTGGTGATTGTTTCTACCTTCTAAGCTTATAGGGACCGGATTAGGTTATTGTTTGTCCAGGTTATCCAGTTAGATTACTACTATTTGTATTTTATTTTTGGATTATTTCATATGATTTGAGGCAGGTTGGTTATGGGATGGTACCTAAGGTTTTTGGTACATTTTTTATCCTTACTCCTTTTATGGTAATATTTAATATAGCTAGGTATTCACTTCAGGTAGAAACCCTAATTATGCTTTAAATAGGTCCTATATCAGTATTGATATTGAGATGTTAGACTAGGTCCCTTGGATTAGTACATTGGATTTGGTAGTCGGTATGACATTGTAATATATATATATATACACACACGCATATATATATGTATGTGTGTGTATGTCATTGGTCTACTATTTTACATTGTATATCTCTTTCTTTACTTTACTACTATATATTGTCTAGATGTTTATGGTATCACGCTTGTCCATAATTATAGGTAGTTCATGATAGGTTATCCTTATCACTTTGTTATAACTATCATGCCTAGGTTTGTATATAGTTGCTTATATTCCTACTTTATATTTTATTTATACTTGCACTATTTTTGGAGCTTAGGGCGATGCCTACTGAGTACCATGTGTTTGGTACTCAAACTACACTTCTGGAACCTACATATTATAGTATTAGTTTTAATTATTGATGTGTGTATTGCGCAGAGCATCCATTGATTGAAGATTAGGGGTGAATTTCTCAAGTTCAGAATGTCATGCTCCCTGTCTTATTATTAGACTGATCTCAATTTTTGCATTTCAAAGATCTTTATATATTCTTATTTTGTATTTTATCTTGCACTTTTGTTGTATTAGAAGCTCTTATACTAACTTCACCAATTTTTGGGAATATATTTACTTTCTTCTTGCCTTCTTTCTCATTGTTAATTAGTTTTTCTCCTGCTTCTCTTATTATTCAATTACTAGTAGTTCCAGACTATGGGTTGGCTTATCTACTAGTGGGTTATGATAGGTGTCATCATAAACTAAGAAGTTAGATTATGACAAATTGTATTAGAGCCTAGGTTTATTGATGTTATTGGTACAAGAGCAAATGTGTAGTAGAGTACTGTGGATTTTGTACGGAGATGTTTGTATCCTATCTTTAGAAGGCTATAGGACATTCTTTGGAAATTCTATTATTTACTCCTTATCATACGTCTATAATTCTATGAACCTCTAGGTACTCCTGTTGACTTTACTCTTTCCCATGTGGATAACACAAAGTTGTTGTTATATGTGGATGGGACTTCTACTTGTGTCGCCAGAGTTTTGGCTCAAACTTAGACTATGGAGTAAGTAATTAATACCAAGGATCTTCAGCATTAGCCAGAGGGTTTGGGTATAGCCTAAAATTTTGTAGAGTTTGGGAAAGCCTTAGCTTTTAAGGATACCATGTTAGGGATTATGAGCCTCTTCGTGGATACTTCACAGTCAGAGGTAGTGTATGGTACATCAAGTGATTCTCAAGCTAGAGTTGGTTTTGTTGGTATTCAGTAGGCTTTTTTATCAATTTCAGAGTATGAGATTGGGTTTCTCGAGTGGGCTAAGCATACTTCTATGTTATTTCCTATAAAGCATGAGATTGTGTATGGATTTATCAGAGGATTGAATTTACCACTCTGCTTACGATTAACACATTTGATAGTAGCTTTGTCAACGTTCCTTCATTTTGTTGATCATGTGAGAGATATAAAGAGAGAATGTATTGAGACATATGGAGGTGGCGGTAAGAGTCCATGTCTACGATACAACATTAGTCGTATTCCATCTGGAGGCAGAGATCCTCCTACAGAGATAAACAACATTTGTATCCTATCAAGTTCGTACAGATGATATGACATAGCTTTATGGAACTTTTGATGTTTAAAACTACAAAAATATGCAAGTACTTAGGTCATTTTTTTTAGATATGAAGTAAGTTTATGTGTATGTTATAGGAAAACAGATTGGAAGTAAAGTGGAATAAATGAGAAGGAAAATCTTTGAAAGTGAAGTCACTACTAGTACTATAAGTCATTGGGTGACTATATGACTCTTCGCTCAAGTCGTCAGATAAACAGTAGGTGTAAATATAAAAGTAAGATAAGGAGCAAAGTAAAAGATGGCTACAACTTGTAGGATCTTACAACGAGTCGTATTGAAAATCATTCTGAGTACACTCGATGGAAAGTTCTGAACATAATTAAGTAAGAGCATAGTAGATAAAAGTCCAGCACTGAGTTGTAGGGTCCAAATATGACTCATTGAGGAAACCATTCTGAGCATCTGGAGTTAAGATACTGAAAGGTCAAAACTTATTGGTGTGAAAACAAGTCCAGACAATGAACCGTAGGGTCTCATGATAAGTCGTCATCACTGAGCGCAGCAGAAAGACAACAAAGCTAACAATGAGTTGTCGTGAGTCTAGATGACTCATTGCATGAGGCGTAGCCACTGCCGACCTTATTTTCCTATTTAGTTTTGGTTAGGTTTTCTATGTTATTTTGAGAAACTATAAATACTCCTTAGATATTTTTGTAATAGTTTACTGATAACGCTAACCTATACCTTGCAATTTAGTAGAGGAAAGTCATTGTCAATATCTCAACTTCTGTTGAGGTCGAATCCAAAAAAGAATGAAACTTAGAATTCTAGTCTTATGGGTCTTAATACTTACTAACAAAACACCCGAAGTGTAAATAAAATAAAGAGCATGATTTAAAATGGGGTTTTTAGTTTTGGGAAAGTGTGCATCAATAGTAAATTAATTCCATAAACTACACAACAATTGTAATTTAACTTTGATATAGAGAGAATCTTAGGATTATATCTACCTAAGGGAAAATTAGGTATGGATATGAGTATATGTAGATTTGGTGTACATGCTAGTTGTTAAAACTATGGTAGGCTAGGTCTAGGATCCTTGACTCTATCTTGTCAACAAAACCTCAAGAATTTCACTTATTGAACCTTTCAGATACCTAACAAGTGTGATAATTATATTTCACCTATTACCTCAATTAGGTATCCCTATTTCTAGGAAATTACCCAAGGTATAGTAAACTTCATAATTACTGTTATGCCAAAGATAGTGAGAAGTAGCAAACTAAACCCATTAATTGTCTACTATTGTCTTGGTTCTTACATACCTCTTCAAGGATGATGTGGTGTTACGCCCCCAGTCTATACCTCGGATGCTACACGATGCTCATAATTCCAAGGGACCACAAACTAACCCATGACTGGTACCTACTACAATAACTAAATAATAATACTATAATTATGCAAAAATTAGGTGAAAACTTGCCATAAGGTTCAAAAATATAAATAAATATTGAGTACGTTACATTAATACCAAAACTAGACATCTGTCTATAAATTATCTAGTTTGAAAATACTCTACTTTCTTAACAAGGAGTTGATGGAACAAGTCCCCAACTAACTTTGACTACTGATATAAACTGAGTATTAAAATACTGGAATAATAAATCTGTCCTTGAACTATGAGGACTCACCACTAAGTCTTCTGTTGATGGATCGGGCTGCTATGTATGATTGGGAGCCCG
Source organism: Capsicum annuum (assembly GCF_002878395.1). Classification (NCBI taxonomy): domain Eukaryota; kingdom Viridiplantae; phylum Streptophyta; class Magnoliopsida; order Solanales; family Solanaceae; genus Capsicum; species Capsicum annuum. Next base: position 425,632 of record NW_025857693.1, read on the forward strand.
CGTGTCTGAACCTATGATTTAAGACATCATAGCATAAAAAAAAGGTATACATCAGTACTTTGAATGTACTGGCATACTAAGTGAGGTAGGCTGAGATACATAGGTTTATATTCATGAACAATACTGATTGAAGAACATAAGTGTAACTGAATGAGAGTACATGCATGAACACATAAGCTATAATTGAGGTCATGATAACACTGGATACTGAGTTCTGAATTACTGATTTACTGATATCTGAGTTTACTGATACTGAATACCTGATAGCAGAATGACTGTATCCGACAGTCCTAATTTTTTGGAATTGTGTGGAGTTTTGTACTGAACTAAGTGACTGTATCTGACAGTCCGAATTCTGAAGAAATAAACTGAGTTCTATACTGAGATAAGAACTAAAACCGAGACTATGAGAGGTAATCATCTAACTGAAATGCCCCTTTTTGAATAGATTAAGGTTCAACCTGTAACCCTAATTGGAAGGGTGTCAGTACTATACCATGATTAAATACAACTGTGAGTTAACCCTCTCTGATAGAAAGCTCTTTTGTCAACCCTCGCTGGTAGGAAAACTCGTATAAGATGTATCAACCCTAGTCTGGCAGGAAGATATCTCAACCTACACTGGCTATGTAGTTCTGTAATGCAGGGACTGCTACTATGGGTCAAAATCTCTGCTGGAAAGAATGCCCTCATCCCTAGGTTTTATTGGTGCTGAATCCTACTCCCAACTGAATAGACACTGGACTAATTTCTAAACTGTACTAGGTTGGACTGAACTATTACTGATCGTACTGTATAACTAAACTGAACTGAGTTCACTGAGTTCCATCAACTGATGGGGTACTATTAACTTCTGTTAACTGATAGGATACTACAGAGTTCTGTTGACTAGCTGAATTTACTAAGGTCTGAACTGAATACTAAACTGGCTACTATTTGTGACACTACTGAGACTGTTCTATAACTACCATAGCTCTAGGTAACAGCTAAGTTTTTGGGTATTAAATATCTCCAAGACTCGATAGCATGAAAAAATAAATCATAACATAAACTTGAAAGGAATAACCATGTGCACTTGGTCATAACTCATTCATAGATACATTCTATCAAACACTTGTATGATATAACTTACACATAAGTTAACATGACATGATTTTGTTCCTTTTTCTTTGTTCACGTGAGCAATTTATCAAACACTTGGAGAACATAATCCATGCACATGACACTAAACAACACATAGGCATCATAATTCAAATCCCCATTTATTATTTCAAGGGTTTAGCATGGATTCGCATGAGTCTATACATATAACAAATGACTCCACATGAAACTTGTAACAAAACATGGATTAAAAACCCAATTAATCATTATAATCATGAATATAATCAGACCCAATATGAAATTCATTAAATTAATACACTTGAAGTTTTAAGAGTAGTTTCTTGAACTCTAAAGATGGAAGGGATCCTTGGATAAACACTTGACATACCTTAACAATTAAATTCTTGAAGATTGATGAAATGTTCTTGATAATTGATCTTGAAATTGATGTTCTAGGGTTTTATTCTTGAGGGAAATTTGAGAGAAAAGAGTGTAATTTGCTTTGTGATGGAAGAATTTAGTGTTTTAGGGGCTGGGTCGAAGTGAGGAAAATGTTCTAGTTACCCCTGTGTAAGCTATTTTTATTTTTACTGAAAACTAGTTTAGTGACGCGCAGACGGACATGCCGCGTCGTTGGCATCAATGCGATGTCCAACGTGCCACATCGAGTCTATGTTGATTCATTAGAATTTGTACTGGGATTTGGAGAAAAATATTTCATCGATGCGATAGGAGACGCAGCGCGTCGAGATCGCGTCGATCCACTGGTTTGAGTTTTCAAATATGATCCAAACAAAACTCGAAAAATCCAAAACTTGTCCGAGAACATCCACTGATAGTCCTGATCATGATTCAACCTAAAAATTATTACTTTAAGGTCATGAGGGTCATGAAATAGAGTCACAAACCTATGAAGGCTAAAATAACGCTAAGTCTGAATACTTAGCTAAAATTTTCTAAGTCTGGGACCCCTTAACAAGCTTTAAAAGATTGAGTTAAGCTTAAGATTTTTCGGGGTCTTACAATATCTCTCCCTTGGGAATATTCATCCTCGAATGAGGCTGACTGAGCTAAGAATGCTGATAGACTTGATTTAGATACAGGACATGCACAACTGTAACATGATTTCATGACTGACACTATTGATATGCTGAAATTTAGTACTGAATATGCATATCTGATGCATGAGGACATGGCTGAACATAATTCAGGAATGCATGACTAGAATTGTTGATAAGCTGAGTTTCTCATGCTGAACATGCATATCTGATGCATGAGTACATAACTAAAAAATTCAATGGTAACTGATACGAAGTCTATAAGGGAAATCTGAGCATGGAATTTAGTAAGTTCAAGGGAAAACTATTACCTTGGACTGAATCTGAGTTTGTGGAGAAGAGGTGAGGATACTTGGTCTACATATCTGCTTCTGCTTCCCAAGTAGCTCCCTCAATGGACTGATTCAGCCAAAGAACTTTGGCTAGAGGGATCTCTTTGTTCCTCAGTTTGTAAATTTAATAATCAAGGATTTCGAATGGAATCTCCTTATAAGAGAGGTTGTTCTGAATATTTAGGCCCTCAATAGGGACTACAAATTCTGGGTCACCTATGTATTTCTTTAGAAAGGAGACATGGGACACTGGATAGACTGAAGGTAAGTCTGAAGGCAACTCAAGCTCGTAAACTACCTTTCAGAAATGGCTGAGAATTTGGTAAGGAATGACATATCGGGGACTGAGCTTCCCCTTCTTGCCAAACCTCTTCACTTCTTTCATAGGAGAGAACTTCAAATACACATAATCACCAATCTCAAACTTGAGATCCTTTCTCCGCACATCTGCATATGATTTCCGTCAGCTCTGAGCTATCTTAAGCCATTCCTTGATCAACTGAACCTTCTCTAAGGTGTCAAACACCAAGTCAGGACCTACCACTACAGCCTCTCCCACTTCAAACCAATCAACGGAATACCTAAATCTCCTCTCATAGAGCACCTCAAATAGAGCCATCTGAATGCTGGAATGATAGCTGTTGTTATATCTGAACTCAATCAAAGGCAAGTGGTCATCCCAACTACCTTTAAAGTCTATCGTACATGCTTGCATTATATCCTATAAATTCTAATGCTCCTTTCTGCTTGACCATCTATCTGAGGGTGAAAGGATATACTGAGGTGAACTTGGGTTCCAAGACCCTTCTAAATGCCTTCCAGAAATGAGAGGTGAACTATGTACCTCTATCTGAGATAATAGATAATGGACTCCATGCAATATGACCAACTCTTTGACATAGAGTTTAGCATAGTCCTCGGCTGAATAAGAGGTATGGACTGGTAGGAAATGAGCTAATTTGGTCATCCTATCTACAATGACCCAAACTGAATCATACTGATGACGAGTACGAGACAAACCTTTCACAAAATCCATGTTCACCCCTTCCCACTAAAAAGTGGGAATACTAAACTCCTGCATAGACCCACTAGGTTTCTGGTGCTCAATCTTAACCTGCTGACATATCGAGTACTTATCTACAAACTATGGAATGTCTCTCTTCATCCCACTCCACCAATAGATCTTCTACAAATCATGGTACATCTTAGTGGCCCCTTGATGAATAGAGTAACGCGCACCATGTGCTTCTATAAGAATTTGTTGTCTTAAGTCATCTACACCTGGCATACATAGGCGACCCTGATAACGTAGAACACCATCTCCCTCTTAGGAAAAAACCTCTATCTTTTAATCTCTGACTGATTCTTTAAACTTAACTAGACTGGGATTTCTATCCTTCTTTTCTTTCACTTTAGAAACCAGGGATGATTCTGAATTATTCAACACCCATATACTACCTTCTGCTGAATCGACTAAGAAAACACCTAGTCAGGCAAGCTGATGAACTTATTTAGCTAACTTCTTCATACCATTTTCTGCATGAGCAACACTACCTATAGAAATCCTACTTAGAGCATCATCCACTACATTGGCCTTTCTTGAATGATACAAAACACTCATGTCGTAGTCCTTTAACAACTCCAACTACCTTCTCTAATGGAGGTTTAAGTTTTTCAGAGAGAACACATACTGCAGGATCTTATGGTCAATGAACACATCAACGTGCACTCCATATACAAAGTGCCTCCATATTATTAAGGCAAACACTACTGCTACTAACTCAAGATCATAAGTTGGATAGTTCTTTTCATGGGGTTTGATCTGTATAGAGGCGTAGGCTATGACCTTACCTCTCTACATCAAAACACACCCCAAACTAACCCAAAAAGTATCACAATATACCATAAATCCATCTGAATCATCTAGTAAAGTTAAAATTAGGGTTGAAGTGAGTCGACTCTTCAACTCCTAAAAACTCCTCACAAGAATCTGACCACTAAAATTTGGCATTCCTCTAAGTCAATCTGGACATAGGGGATGCAACAGGTGAAAATCCCTCAACAATCCATCGATAATAGCTAGCCAAACCTAAGAAACTCCAGATATCTGATAGAGAGATAGGTCTGGTCTAGTTTCTCACTGCTTTGGTCTTTTGGGGATCAACTCTAATGCCATCACTAAAAATAATATGGCTGAGGAAAGCTATTGACCTTAGCCAAAATTTACACTTACTAAATTCGGCGAATAGCTAATGATTTCATAGAGTCTACAATACTATTCTGAGATGTCTGTATGGTCATGCTCACTGTGGGAGTAAACAAGGATATCATCTATGAAGACTATGATGAATAGGTCCAAGTACTACTTGATCATGCAGTTCATCAAGTCCATGAAAGCTGCTAGGTCATTGTTAAGACCAAAGGACATGACTAAGAATTCAAAGTGACTATACCGAGTTTTGAAATATATCTTCGGAATTTCACATTCTCTGACTCTAAGCTAATGATAGCCTGATCTGAGGTCTATCTTAGAAAAATTAACTGGTACCCTTAAGTTGGTCAAACAAGTTATTGATTATGGGAAGTGGATACTTGTTCTTGACTGTGACTTTATTTACCTGACGGTAGTCTATACACATTCTGAGAGAACCGTCTTTCTTATGCATGAATAGAACTAGTGCACCTCACTAGGACATACTAGGTCTGATGAATCCCTTATCTAGGAGATTCTTTAACTGTTCTTTTAACTCCTTGAGTTTTGCAGGTGCCATCCTATATAGTGGAATATATATGGGCTGAGTATCTAGAAAAAGGTCAATTTCGAAATCAAATTTCCCTTTTGGGAGAAACTCCAGGAAGATCTTAAGGAAACACGTCTGGGAATTCACATGCTACTGATACTGACTCAAGAGTAAGGGTTTTTGAACTAGAGTCTTGGACTACAACGAGATAGTAGACACATCCCTTAGATATCATATTCTTTGCCCTTAGGTAAGAAATAAGCTGACCCCTGAGTGTTGAAGTACTACCCCTCCAATCTAGGATGGGTTCATTCAGAAACTAAAACTGGACAATTCTATTTCTAAAGTTGATTGAGGCATAGCAGGAATGAAGCCAATCCATGCTAAGAATGACATCAAAATTGGTCATCTCTAATTTGATTATATCTGCTAAAGTAACTTTCTGAGACACCATAATCGGACAGTTCCTGTATACCCGTCGGGCTATGATAGATTTACCCACTAGGATAGAGATTGAGAAAGACTCTACTAGAATATTGGGACTGACTCTGAAGTCAACAACTATATAAGAAGTTACAAAATATAAAGAAGCTCCTGGATCTAGCAAAGCATAAACATGCAAATGATAAATTTGTAATTTACCAGTGACCACATCAGGAGAACATTCCTAATCTTGATGGGACTGAAGTGTATAGATACTATTTGGGCACTTCCCACTAGTGGCACTAGAAGCGGCACCTACTGATTTGGGAAACCGAACTGAGCTGAGAGACGGTTATGCTGACTCTATGAACCCACCTGAGGACACTATTTGACTCTATAGCCTGGCTTTAGATATCATAAATATATGACACTGCTAGATCTGTAGATGCCCTGATGGTTTCTGCCATACTTCTAGTAGAGAAGATTTGTTCGGGCACTGCTAACACTACCCTGGGGTTTCGGTTCTGACGCCCTAGCTCTATTTCCGTCTTTGAATTTTGGCACGAGAGCATTGGCTGAGTACGGAGTTGGAATTGAAGATTATGGGTGAAACTAAGAACGATTACCACCCTTTAACTCAGGCTGGGCAAAGTTGAAACTGTCGATTGTCGCTTTTTTGTTCTCCCTTTCTTTCTTCCTATTCTTAGCCTCCTCTATCTGCTGAGCATGGACCATGAGCCTAGATATGTCCATCTTATTAATCAACATTGCGGTCCTGCACTCCTTTTACCACACTACTTGACACACCAGACACAAACTTACTTATCTTAGATCTACTATCTGCTACTACATGAGGAATGTATCTGTCTAATTGAGTAAACTTAAGAGAATACTCTTACACCATTATATTTCCTTGCTTTAGATTTATAAATTCAAAAACCTTCACTTCCCTTAACTCTAGCAGGAAGAACCTATCAAAGAATCAATAGCAAACTCCTCCCATTCTATGGGCCCTGCATCTGCGGCCCTCTCTACTTTCCACTGTTTGAACCATGAGTGAGCCACATCATGCAACTGGTATGCAGCTAACTCAACACTTTCACTAGCTGTCACCCCCATAATATCTATAACTTTCTTCACCTGATAAAGAAATTCCTGTGGGTCCTTATCTGAGTTTGACCCAGTAAATATTGAAGGGTTTATTTAGGTGAAGTCCCAAATTCTGGTTGCAGCAGTATTGGCCACTGGGTTGGCCAAAACGGCAGCTGGGCATTCATTCTGGGCTGCCACAAAATAAGCTAGGGTGGTGAAAGCTGCTCTGAATTTAGCGTAGGAAACATATTCGTCCAGGGGATCTGGCTAGACAGGCTGGGGTACTGGCTGGTCTTCCGCTCTTCTTTCCTTAGTCCTCTTTGGAGGCATATTCTATAAGTGTAAAAGAAACTTGGATTAGACAGAGAGTATAACTTAAGCTTGTGCTCACCCTACAACATGATTACTGAAAGAAGGGAAACTTTTCCTAAAATATCTAATACCAAGTTTGTAATGCCCTAAGTCTGTACCCCAGACGCTACATGGTGCTCATAATCCCAAGGGAGCACAAGCTAACCCATGGCTGGTACCTGCTACAATAACTGAATAATAATACTTTAATTATGTGGAAATTAAGAAAAAACTTGCCAAAAGGTTCAAAACTATAAATAAACACTGAGTACAGTACATTAATACCAAAATTGAACATCTGTCTATAAATACTCTTGTCTGAAAAGCCTCTACTGTCTGAACAAGGAATTGATAGGTAAAGTCCCCAACTAACTCCGACTTCTAAAATAAACTGAGTACTAAAATACTGGAATAATAAATTAGTACTCGAACTATGAGGACTTACTACTAAGTCTGCTGCTGATGGATCGGGCTGCTATGTATGATCAAGAGCCTGTATCTGAACCTATGATATAAGACATCATAGCGCAATAAAAAGATATGAGTCATTATTTTAAATGTACTGGTATGCTAAGTGAGGTAGGCTGAGATGCATGGGTTCATATGCATGAACAATACTGATTGAATAACATGAGTATAACTGAATGAGAGTACATATATGAATACGTAAGTTGTAACTGAGGTCATGACAATACTAGATACTGAGTTTTGAATTACTGATTTACTGATATCTGAGTTTACTAATAATGTATAACTAATAGCTGAATAACAGTATCTAAAAGTCTTGATTCTTTAAAATTATGCGGAGTTCCATACTAAATTGAGTGATTGTATCTGACAGTCCTGATTCTGTAGAACTGAACTGAGTTTTATATTAGGACTGTGGGAGGTAATCATCTAACCAATATGCCCCTCTCTGAATAGATTGGGGTATAACCTGTAACCCCAGTTGGAAAGGTTTCAATATCGTGCCACAGGTAAAAATAACTGTGAGTTAACCCTCTCAAACAGAAAGCTCTTTCGTCAACCCTCGCTAGCAGGAAAACTCATATGAGATGTATCAACCCAAGTTTGGCAGGAAGATATCTTAACCTACGCTGGCTACACTATTTTGTATTACAGGGACTGCTACTAAGGGTCAAACCCTCGTCTGGTAGGAATTCCCTAATTCCTAGGTTTGCTTGGTGTTGAATCCTACTCCAAACTGAATAAACACTGGACTAATTTCTAAACTGTAGTATGCTAGATTGAACTATTACTGAACGTACTATCTAACTGAACTGAATTGAGTTCACTGAGTTCCGTTAACTGATGGAGTACTACTGACTTTTGTTAACTGATGGGACACTACAGAGTTCGATTGACTAGCTGAATTTACTGAGTTTTAAGTTAAATACTAAATTGTAACTGTAATTAATTACTAAGGCTACTATTCATAACACTACTGAGACTATTTTGTAACTACCATAACTCGAGGTAACATCTAATTTTTTAGTTATTGAATACCCCCAGGACTCGATAGCATGAAAAAAAAATCATAGCATAAACTTGAAAGGAATAACCATATGAACTTGTTCATAACTCATTCAAAGAGACATTCTATCAAACACTTGCATGATATAACTTGCACATAAGCTAACATGACATGATTTTGTTCCTTTTTCTTTGTTCACGAGCAATTTATCAAACACTTGGAGAACATAATCCATGAACATAAAACTAAACAACACATAGGCTTCATAATTCAAATCCCCATTTACAATTTCATGGGTTTCGCATGGATTCACATGATTTTATACATATATCAAATGACTCCACATGAAACTTGTAACAAAACTTGGATTAGAAACCCAATTAATCATTATAATCATGAATATAATCAAACCCAACATGAAATCAACACACTTAAAGTTTTAAAAGTAATTTCTTGACCTCCAAGGGTGGAAGGGACCCTTGGATGAACACTTGACATACCTTAACAATTAAATTCTTGAAGATTGATGGAGTATTCTTGAGAATTGATCTTGAAATTTATGTTCTAAGGTTTTGTTCTTGAGAGAAATTAGAGAGAAAAGAGTGTAATTTACTTTGTGAGGGCTGAATTTTGTGTTTTAGGGGCTGAGTCAAAGTGAGAAAAATGTCCCAATTACCCCTCTGGACGCTGTTTTAATTTTTATTGAAAACTGGTTTAGCAACACACAGACTGCTGCGTTGCGCTGTTGGCATCAATACGATGGCCAATATACCGCATCAAGTCCACATCAATTCACTGGAATTTGCAATGAGAGCTGGAGGAAAATATTTCATCAATGCGATGGGAGATACGGTGCATCAAGATCACATCGATCCACTAGTTTGAGCTTTTAAATGTGATCTAAACAAAATCTAAAAAATCCAAAACTTATCCGAGAATACCCACTGACATTCCTAATTATGTTACAACCTAAAAATCATTACCTTAAGGTTAGGAGGGTTATTAAATAGACTCTCCAACCTATGAAGGCTAAAATAACACTAAGTCTGAATACTTAGCTAAAATTTTCTGAGTCTGGAACCCCCTAACAAGCTTTAAAGAACTGAGTTAAGATTAGGATTTTTTGGGGTCTTACATGTGGGTTCCGAAAGTTCACCCAAACCCCTCTTTCAAGGATGGTTTGAACTTTCAAGAGTTTGGGGTTTTCACCTACAAACCCATTTTGAGTATTTGGAGCCTTTACCCATAAATCCCAACCAATTCAATCAAATAATAGTAGAACCTATCATCAACCAAGTAGCATATACACAAATACATCACAACCCACGACTAATTGCAACTTAGTTCAACATAATCCTAAGACAATAAAATTTATCCACTCATGATGAAAGAATAGAAAAATATACAATAAGATTTGTGCAAAGCATCCATTCTTCAAGAAATTACTAAATTCAATATCTCTAAATCAAATTATAAATCTTGCCTAATTTAGGGTTTCAACTTAAAATTCATAATATTGCTAGTATCTCGAAGGCCCAAAATAGGAAAGGGTTTTGAGCCTTTAAGGGATTTAGGGTCGGCTCCTAAAAATTACAAAATTTCCCCTGGGCCTAATTTTGTATTGTCTCAATTGCATTAGATTGGCAGCGATCGCGGTTAGATCCACACGATCGCGGTGGCTGACCATCTTGACTAGTCGTGTCACAGTAACTGAGCCTCATTTTGTACATAGTCCTTCAACTATGCACTTTTCTTCTCCTCTTTATTTATTTTTATCTCAATTCCCCATCCTTCTATCTCATCACCTGTATGCCTGCAAAATGTAAAAATTAGTGCATTCAATTACAATGTTAACTCATTTATGTCTTCAAATCATAGTAGTGTGCATGAATGATAAGTGAAAATGAGGGGTAAATTCACCACTCATCAACACCCCCAACTTAAAACTTTGCTTGTCCTCAAGAAACACTACTTCATACCATGAGACTGAGTGATCTAAGGTGAATTTATGCACCTCAAGGTTGTTATCCTAGCTTATTTAACCTTTTTTAGGACAACTTAAGTTCTTAATGTGTTAATTATGATATAAGTAAGAATATAAGTGTTTAAGTATGTGATTATAATGTTAAAGATATCTTTCAAACAAGTTTATACTAAAATTGGTCACTTAGGATTAAAATGAGAATACTAGTGTTACTAGCTTGAGCTAGGTGTCGTTCTAGTTGATCACGGTGGATTATAATGTTTATAATGAGTTGATAATGGTATTATTATGTAATTATGTGTGGAAAAACTTGTTTATAGTGTTTAAAGTGCAATTGAATCAAGCCAAGAGTCAAGACTATGTGAAAGATCAATAGGGGCAAAACTAGTATTCTTAGAGTAAGTTTCTTGTTCGTCATCTTGGATGTTGTGTTGTTTTGAGCTCTGATTTGTTATTTTTAATGCTATAGGATTATTGGTGATTTGATTATGATGATATATTAATGATATAAAAGCTTCCAATAAATTTTAAATAGCACAAAAGACTTGGAATGGATCAAATAAAGCACAAGACAAGACTTAACATGAATTGGACACCTTGGATGTCCATGCAGCATCGCGGACCAAAGAAAGGGACAAATGGCGCATTACATACATAGGTAGCTTCATAGGGGACCCAAACCAGTATTTCTCAATTATAATGGTGCGTCGTGCATCTACACACATTAAATTAACTCCATGATGCGGCCTAGTGCAAAAATCTGTAGTTTTGTCCTCCTATAAATAAGACACTTGTACTAGATGTTCGACACCTTGAACGACTTTGAAGCTTGGAGAGGGGCTGGAAAACACTTCTATTAGGGTTTTTATTCTTTTATTTTAGCTTTTTAAGGGATTTTATCATGTTTTTATTCATCTTGATTACGACTATGTCCATGAGTGGCTAAAAGCCCCCTTTCCGGGGTTAAGGCCAAGAACATGTTTACTTTATCTTTGAATTGAGTTTCTTTTTGGATTTCTTTTCATATTTGGTTGTGTTTTTATCCTTATTTTTACTATTTTAAGATTTTTCAACCCTTAGAATACCTATATTATCAACCTTATGAACTCAAGAGGGGAAATATAAAGATAGAACGTGGGGTTGAATAGAGTAAGGTTCTTGTTCTTTTATGAATTAATGAATTTGAATTAGCATATAGGATAGGTATATACCTAGAACCCTTGCTTTTTTCACTTGTAGGATGATATATTAATGCGTCTAAATGGATTATTGCATCCCCATTCAATGATGTAGTTGTAATGTCCAGTTAGGTAGAAGGTTAGAGGTTGAGAGACCATGATCATACGATAAATCCTATAAATCATCAACCAAGATAAATAATCTAACGAATGAAGTTCAATAGCGTAGTATGATTTTTCATAGGTCTTTAACCTCGGGCTTTCATCCATTGATTATCCAAAGTCTTTACTTTTTTGCATTACTTATTTACTTTTAATTAAAAACTTTCAAAACTCTTTTGGTTATGTTTGCACTAGTTTAATATCAATAGTCGAACTTGAATTGAATAGTTGTTTAACACGTCTCTGAGGGAACGATATTCGACTTTATTTAATGCCACTATATTACTTGGTGAGACTACGTATACTGGCGTGTACGCTTGGGCGCAACAAGTTTTTGGCATTATTGTTGGGGACTTGTAAATATGCAACTATCTTGTTTTTAGTTTATCTATATTGAGTTTTACATAGTTTAGTAATTTTTCTTTTTAGTTTCTTTTACTTGTTTCCTCTCGCAATTCTTGATATGTTAGCCTGGGATAGATAGTTTTTAAGTGATGATGATTCTTGTTGTTTTTGTGGGGGATCCTATCGAGAGGCTTTTTGTCCAAATTTTGTTGAAATTGCATGGATGGTACCTTCACAAAATGAGATGGATACTATCCTATCTGTAGAGTAGACCACAAGTTGGTGTATGGTTTGTGGTAATAGTGGTCATTTTTCAGCTATGTGTATTGTCAATCCCAATTCATAAATATTTATGGGCTATGCTCAAAGTCCATATTATGTGAACACCTACAGTAAAATATGGAAAACTCATCCACCAATTCAATCATGGAATAACTAACAGCAACAGTTTCAACAACAACAGGTTCAAAGAAATCAGGCCATGACTAAAACAAGTAATATGGAAGAGATGCTAAAAAAAGTTTTAATGTCTTACACACAATTGGTGGCAGAAATGAAGACCCAAAAGGTGGCTACAAAGCAGTTGGAGAATTATCTGGGATAGATGAAGCAGGCAGAAAATACCAGGACTCAAGGTGGTTTGCCAAGTGACACTGAACCTTATAACCAATCAGTGGCAATTACTTAAAGAAATGATAAAGAGATGAATGAAGAACCTTCAAAGATAACTAAGGAGGTAGATGCAGAGTTGCCTCTCCAACCAAATGCAGACAAAGTTGTTGATAATTAGGAAAAGTCTGAGTTCTCGAAAACTAACATTGTTGAATAGGTTAAGAAGATACCACCACTACCATCTCCATAGAGGATGAGTAAAGCAAAAAAGGATACTAGCCAACGTGTGGAACAGACACAGGAATCACAGCCATTCAGTTGTCATCTTTCTCTTGATACTGAAATTAATAAGGTGAATAAGAGTGAGGGTGTTGTGGATTGTGTAAATTTTGAAGTTGGATTTGTTGGGCCTCACTCAAAGCACTTTTCTACATTATATTTCAATGATGAATTGTTTGTGTAATCATCTACAATAGTGGGAGAGTATGAAGAGGAGGAACAGGAATCCTGTATTCTTGATTTTACACTAGATAAGAAACATAAAAATACACCTCACTTCTAAGTCGAGTGGTTTACTATGCACCATCCATTACTCGGTTCCTTAATCTTTGTACCACCACCCCATTATCAAAGACAAAAGATTGATGTGAAGCTTGGGTTAAATATGTATCCTCAAGGTTGAGGAAAAGGTTGATTGGGTCGTGCCACGACACTAAATCAGATATTGCTTGGGAGGCCACCTAAGTTAAGCTATGTTATATTTTTAGTATTTTAGCTTTTAATTCACTAGTTTTTGTTTGTTGAGTCACGGGTTGATGGGAAGTCTGGGTACCAGAAAACATTAGTTAAGGAGCATGGAGAAGACTAAGTGTGGGATATCTATACCCTCTTGATGGATAAAGATGCTACTATCTAGGCCTACAGGCCTTAGGGAGTATTTCTATCTCTACTTTTTAAGTATACTTTAGGGTCAAAGTAGATTTTTAAGTGTGGGGTGGGGAAATTCCCACCATATTGAATCATGAATTAATAGAAAACACTCTTACCATATTGTATGTGAATGAGCTTAATGAGATGGGGTAAAACAAAAAAAGTGTGAAGGTAGTAGAGGTGAGAGTTGGTTGTTAAAGATTGATCTTAATTGTATAATATGATGTATTGAAGCTCTTAGGGAAGATAGTATTATTGGCCTGAATAGTTCCTACCCATCCCTTAGCCTACATTACAACCCTTAAAAACCTATTTGATCCTAAACTTAACATTCTAATATTAGTGGAGTACTACACTAAGGGAAAGCATATGGTTCATCATTTGTAACTTGTGAATTCTTTGTGAAAGTGAGCGCAATTTGATTTTTGCACCCATTGTGTTATAAACTGCATTTATGTGGGTGGTTATGGGTAACTCTCTTGTTGTGAGGGAACATGTTTGCTGGATGTTAGATGATTTATATGATGTCTTAGATTGAGAAATATGCATGAGTTTTCCAACTAGGTGAGTCGATTCTTAAGGCTACGATGTTTTGAAGTAGTATTATTGAATTGTCAATTGTGCATGTAACATGCTTAGTGTAGAAACTTATATTATGTGTAGTCATTGTAGTACTAGTGTAACGCTCCAAGATCCTATCCCGAGATGTCACACGGTGCTTAAGGCCACACGCAGCCTCAAGCTAACCCTCTAAGCCTGTCATCACTTCTAGAACTCACTTTGACAATAGTCATGCTAAAATAAGAGAGAATGACATATCATGAACATACTGGAATAAGATAAGAAACTAGCTTGTACAATTAAAACACTGAAATTCTATACATACTGACACTTTACTTTAGTCCGACCAAGCCTCTACTATATAAGTCTGAGAAGCCATTAAGACAGATCCCCAACTGACTCATACTGAACTGAAAAGAAGTAATCATCTGCTAGTAAAATCAAAAGTCAGGGGCATACATCCTTCAACCATGAGGACTCACCAACTACAGGAATGTAGATGGAGGTACTCAAAAATCACTGTCGCCTCTGAGACTGAGCACCTGAACCTACATCACAAGGGAGTATAGAACACAGAAGAGTATGTAAATCAATACTTGGGAATGTACTGAGTATGTGGGAGTGCAAGCAATATTTTAAATAATATCATAATTGTAAAAGAAAATCATGCATGCTGACACTAATGACTCTCTTCCCTTGAATTACCTGAAACATAGTTTCCATAAATCATTAATAATAACACATGCTTCTTAAATCTCATACACCATTGGACTCAACTCAAACTCTTTGACTCATGACTTAGAGTGACTCGGTAACTTATGAAACTTGGACTATTATAGACTTGAAAATTTCTTATAACCGACATAATCCATGTGAGCTTACATGGAGTCCAACGTCTTACCCACATTGAGGAGGGCTATTCTATCCTTTCCATTGGAGTAGAACCTTAACTTTAGTGATCACTGTCTTGGCCTTTGGCCCTTAATATTAATCCTATGGTGGCACGTAGTTCTGGGAAAGTAGGATGCGCTAAACCCACACTTCCTGCTCGGTACTAAATACTACTCCCAGACTTAAGCTCAGAACGCGTTAGGAAATCCACCTTAATCAACTCAAGGGTCTACCATAGAGACCAAATCATAAATATTTCTCATCTTTAAATCAAAACAATTGTGGATTCCTAACTTGACTCAAACTCAAACAATCTTTCTCAACATCAAGTGTACTTGCTCATTAACTCATATCAAATGTCAAAATCTTCAAGAAAATATCAAAGAACCCATTCTTGACTCTCAAGCTCAAATATTAATATATATTCAATAATCAAAATTTTCCTAGAAAATCTTAAATCATGACACTTATCTCAAATCATTCGAAAATCATCAATTCATAACAACAATATTCAACTCATGACATAAGTTCTCAATTTCAGAAATAAAATTATGAAATAATCTTGTATATTAAACTTGAACAACTCAAATCTCATAAATCATTAATAAAGTAATTTGGGTGTAAACCTACATGCAAATTCATGAAATTCAATAGTAGAAATTAAATCTTTGGGCACAAGAACGAAAGAAGTGTTCTTGTTCAAACCCCACATACCTTAATCTTTGAAATTGGATGAACTCTAGTGCTTGAGACTCTATCCGCACTTGTAATAAATAATTCTTGAAGACCACACTATGAGGAACTTGGTTCTTGAAGAAATCTTGAAGATTTATGGATGATTTTTGGAAGATTAATATTCTTGATTGAAACCCTAGATATATTTCTTAAGAGAATTGGAAGAGAAAATGGAGAAATTAGGGTTTGGATGAGGATTCTCATATTTATAGAGGCTTCCAAAAGATAGGAAAAGACCAAAATATCCTTGCAAAAATTTCTCTCAATTACTGAAAAAATAGCTAACGACATTCGAGACAAGTTGTAATGTCGTCAGATAGTGATAAGTCATCATGAAATATCGTCACAAAAGGTGGAATTTATGATTTTCTGGTTAAGGTTGACGACATGGTGATAAGTCACCAAACTCGTAACAACTTATCACAAAATGTCATCACTGGGGGTGGAAATCTGCCTAAGGCTAACGACATTGGTGATAAGTCGTCACGCTTGTGACAGCTTATCACGAATGTCGTCACTCAATTTTTCAGCCTAACATATTGGAGTAAAATAGGCATCACTCTTCACTCCGATACCGGATTTTGGTGAAATTGGTATCGTTGGAAAGATAATTTGATTATCGATCTTTTAGTATATCATGAGCTCAATAGTTCATAGTATAACGAGAGATATGCTCATTTGAAGTTAAATATGGCAATATCCTTCTCAAGAATTCAATTGGTAAGGAATGTTTTGATTCACCTAATCGCTAGGATGTCTTTAAGGCCTTAATACACATCAACATTGATCAGAAAACAACCAAAACACTATAATTTATTTCTCATAAGCTTGAGTCATGGTTGCACTATTAGTTAGAATCTCGGGGTATTACAACTAGCTTGAGTGTCTTGATTGTAGTAGAAGTGTGGATTCGCTTCAGATTTTGATGGTTAGAGTAAATATTTGTTCAAGGAATAATGAGGCTTTAAGTGTGGGGTGATGATCTGAGGTGAATTTATGCACCTCAGTGTTGTTATCATAGTTTCTTTAACCTTGTTTTGAGGACAACTTGTGTGCTACATGTGTTAATTATGATATAAGTAAGCATATAAGTTTTAAAGTATGTGATTATAATGTTAAAGGTGTCTTTCAAAAAAGTTTGCACTTAAATTGGTAACTTAGATTTAAAACAAGAAAACTAGTGTTACTAGCTTGAGCTTGGTGTTGTTCTAGTTGATCGCGATGGATTATAATGTGTATAATGAGTTCATAATGGTATGCTTATGTAATTATGTGTGGAAAAACTTTTTGATAGTTTTTAAAGTGCAATTTAATCAAGCCAAGAGTCAACACTAATTGAAAGATCAAAAGGGGCAAAACTAGTATTCTTAGCTTAAGTTTCTAGTTCGGCGTCTTGGATGTTGTGTTGTTTTAAGATCTAATTTGTTGATTTTAATGATATAAGATGCTTGGTGAGTTGATTAGTATAATATATTAAGGATATTAAAGAGTCAAATCAAGTGTAAAAAATTATAAAAATACTTGGAAAGGATCAACAAAAGCACAAGACGAGACTTGACGTGAATTGGACACCTTAGATGTCCATGGCGCATCACGGACCAAATCAAGGGAAAAATGGTGTTTTCCATACATAGGGAGATTAATAATGGACCCAAAAAAGTGTGTATCTATGATAATGGTGCATCACATAGGTAGACACGGTAAATTAACCCCGCGATGCGGCCAAGTGCAAAAAATGGCAGTTTTGTCCTCCTATAAATAGGACACTTATACTTCATGTTAGACACCTTGGACAACTTTGAAACTTGGATAGAGGCTGTAAAATACTTCAATTATGGTTTTAATTCTTTTGATTTATCTCTTTAATGGATTTTATCATGTTCTTATTCATCTTGATTACGACTATGTCCATGAGTCACTAAAAGTCCCCTTTCTGGGGTTATGGCCAAGAACATGTTTACTTTTGCTTTGAATTGAGTTTTTTTGGATTTATTATCATATTTAGTTGTTTTTTTTATCCTTTTTTACTATTTTATGGATTTTTGGCCCTTAGAATACATATATTGTTGACCTTGTGAACTCGGGAGGGGGAATAGGAATATAGAACATGGGGATAAATAGAGTAAGATTCTTATTCTTTTATGAAGTAAGGAAATTAAATTATCATCTAGGATATGGATGTACCTAAAAGCCTCTCTTGTTTCACATTTACTATGATTTATTAATGTATCTAAATGTATTATTGTGTCCCTGCTCAATGATGTAGTTATAATGTCCAATTAGGTAGAAGGTTAGAAGTCAGGAGACCATGATCATATGATAAACCCTACGAATCATCAACCAAGATAAGTAATCTAATGAATGAAGTTCAATAGTGTAGCATGATTTTTCATAGTGCTTTAACCCCGGTTTTTAATCAATTGATTGTCCAAAGTTTTTAATTTTCTGTATTAGTTCAGTTTACTTTTAATTACAAACTTTCAAAAATCATTTGGTTACGTTTGAACTAGTTTAATATTAATAGTCGAACTAGAATTCAATAGTTGTTTAACACGTCTCTGAAGGATCGATATTCGACTTTATTTAAGGTCACTGTATTACTTGGTGAGATCACATACACTTACGTGTGCGCATGGGTGCAAAACCATCCATATTTATGCCCAAATTGAATTACCCAATGATCATAATGGCTTCTAGCTTAGTTAATACCACAATTTAGCTCTTCAAACATGAGAAAATCTATTTTCATGACACCCCTCAACATAAAATGTGAATTTTCAAGGATTTAAGAGACTTTAAAGAGCAACCATGCCACCGTCACTAATATTCTAGAAATGACTCACCATTGAGTTCAACTACATTACACTACTATTGCCTCATTTTTTTGGGAGATGACAAAATCACCCACCTCAACTTATTTATATACGTCCTCACAAGAAAGAAAATTCCATACACAAAGTCATCAATTATGAAACAATGAATTTAAGCTTAAAACACACTCTCTCTCAAGAACACTCGATGCTAACAAGTACCATGATATAGGCTTGCCCCTATTTTGAATCACCACTATAATGAAAATACTTGGTTGTAAATCATAGAGGGTAGGTTTGGGGTAGGGTAGGATATCTTTTAGGAACAACATAGCTATACCCTCCTTAAAAATCTACATCACACTATTCCATCCAACTTTTGATCATGGGCTGCCACTTCTTTTGTTTTTACTCTTTACACATGTGCCTACCTTTTATTTCTTTGGTTCACCCATTGTCTTTTCATTTATTTTTCTTGCTCCCTTTGTGCTTCTCTTTTCTTTGTTGGATTCTTCCCTTTTTCTTATTCATTTGTTCTCAATACTTAAGCTCATAGGCACTCACTTACAACTTTGTGGCCAACAGTTACCTCTTTTAATCATCACCACCCCCAACTTAGGCTTTTAGCCTCAAGTTGCAATTTTAACTTCAAGGATGGTAAGGTTCAAAAGAGAGATAAAAATTAAAAGGCTCACGACTTACAATGTGTTTGCGAAAGAAAAGTAGAAAGGCTCAAAGTGGGTGACTAGGGATAACAACTATGCAAGGGTGGCTTTTTAAGCTAAAGTGAGATTGCAATGTCACAAAGATAGCCTAAGATCATCTCCCCAATCAAGAATAATTAAAATTAGCTGTGAGAGACTAATGGGGCAAGTTCTAGATGGTAAAAGTACACATGAAATTTGGAAAAATAAGCTCATCATACATGGCATGCAAATTCGCCAAGGAGGCTCAATTGCCCCTTCTACTAGAGACAAAAATAGAGTATCTACTAATTTTACAAGCCAAAAATTTTAGAGTCACAAAAAGAGAAAAAAGTGTTGATACAAGGTTGCTCACGTACATGCCCTTGATTTTCTTGAAAACCTTTTGGACGGAGGGGGATATTTTCTTTAAAATTGCACCACGTACAATTTTCTAACTCTGGTACCAACATAAGCCTTCGTCTCATATTTTGGATTTTACATGGGCAAACCGTATGGTTACTTAGACTTTGCCATAGGTACAAGTGCGATACCGAATCCCAAAATGCCATTGGTACTCAGATTTTCCTTGCATTTATGACCACAATGCTACGAGTACTTAGACTTCCCCTGCATCCATGGCTCAAAACTCAATCAGGATGTTTTTTCCTTAAGAATGTTGTCACTCAATCTACCATAGGGAAATGTTCGTCAAATACCATCACAAACAAAATAAACATAATGAAAAAATCTAAAAATGGAACAAAACAAACTAATCCATGTAAATGTGGACACCATTAGAGCGCCCAAATATTACAACCCAAAAGAACATTAAAACATCCAAAAATATCAATAATATAGGCCCAAATAAAATGAATGCAAAGACAGGCACCCCCAACTAAGTATCTTACAGTGTCCACACAGCATGAACAACAGAGCATAAGAAGAGATAAGGGTGCTCCCAGAAACCGCATCAAGAACTATTTTTGTTTGTAGACTCTACATCATTATCAAAATCCTTAGGATTGGACCACTTGGTTGGCACCTCATTATGACTCTCCACTCGGGATAATAGGAGCCTATCACGGGGTTTTAGGACCTTCTATAGGCTCTTCACCCCCTTGCATATCTTGCTAAAGAACTTATCTCTATTCTTCTCCCTTTTCACCATCTTTACATGTGTAATCTGAAGATCACGATATGACTCTGCCATATATTAATAGGCTCTCTCAAGCTTTGTAATGTTATCTCCCTTCTTGTTTTGGTCCTCCCGATACTTCTCATAATTAGATCAAGATACATATTTATAATAGATTGTGGAGGGCTCTCCAGCCGCTAGGACAGAGCTGACACGAGCTCCTTGATGGATGCAATATCAACTCCAATATCCTCAAGAGGCCTAGTGGTGGATGCCTATAAGACTCAGGTTCCTCATATGCCGACTTTCCTATATCGATCTTTCTTTTCTTACTTTTTCATGGAGCACACTCTTCTCAAATTTTCAAAGAATAGATAGAAGTAACTGGGCGCACCCAAGTATCTCTAAAGTATTCATCAACCCCAGCTCTCTTACAAAGCTTAGTAATCAAAGAGGGAAAGAAGAGATGTGTCCCATATTATTTTTTGAAAAATTTTATTTTAGAAACCATGGGCTGACCAACATCCAAAGGAATGTCATCTAAAATTCAGGAAACCATCCAATCCCGTAAATCTAGGACTATTGTTTTGTGGGTGCAAGGGTATACTCGACTACATATGATATTCAACCAAATCTGAGATTTGATAGTGAAGTCATTTATATGGATGTTACTCTTGGTTACCATTCATGAAACTTCCTTCCTAGGGATCAGTCTTTCTGCCAACTAGTATCCCAATTCGCACCTTTTTTCTTCAAACTCACCTATGTCTGTATTTGGGAGCCCATAGATAGTGTTCATTTGCTCCTCCCTGAAATCCACTACTTCTCCCAAATCTAGATAGTCATATAGGATGGATCTGAGAAAGACACAATGCTAAGGTTGGCGTAGAATTCACGGACCCATTTCTCATTATCCTTGAAAATATCCAAGGAAAAACACTACCACCCTGTGGCCACAAGACTATCATGAAATGCCAGAAGCTTTTCCTGAACATTCTCCAAGCATATTTCTCTCTCCGGGCGCAGCTTTGTCCTCAAAAGATCACCATAGTTGTGAGTGTGGCACTCAGGTGCCATGAATTGGATGTGATCATATTTTTCTATAAGATTCTCCTAAAAATAATAGATTACACAACAACATCAATAATTGACTTATTCTTGCTCAAACTATTCTATGTTGTCCATTAAAGCTCATTGGATGGTTACTTGGTGGTGTTTTGCACAAAAATTAGAAGTGCAAATTTTTCGCACAAGCAGAAAATCAACCTCAGTTATCGCAATTGCGCGCCATGGAGCCGCTATCGCTGTATCTGAGACTAGTTTCAACCCAATTTTCATTGTCCAAAAATTCAAATTTGAATCCCAAATCATGTTATATAATCAAGGATTTACACTAAACGCATTGAACAAGACTACTAGGCACTCAATTATGCCTCTAGAATGCAAGAACCATACTGAATACTCATACGGGAAACCTATCGAGCACTTGATGTGCACTCTTCATTTTTCTCAATTTCACACACAATTTGGTTACTCAAGACTTCCTCCTGTGCACACTATATTCTAGAAGATAAACACCACACAAGTACAATTTATGAAGCATTTACCCATGAAAAACATAATTCTAGGCCTTTCCTATAACATGCATTCTATGGCCTATTTTTCATAATCGAGGCATAAATTTGAGGTGCCTACTGGATAAGTGATACAAGAGAGATGCAAGGGTATTGTTGGAATACTCACAATGTCCAAAACTGGGTCTAATTAGAGAGAAAAATTGAGAAGGGGTGTTGGAAGGAAATGAGGGTTCAGATGGTTATATGACTTATGTGACTGCAATCGCGGTCAGTGTTATGTGATCGTAGGTACATGGGTGACCATGATTGTGGCTAATGTCCTACGATCATGGTAACTATGGGTATTTTTATTCCCATATTTTCCCCTATTCAGCTTATTCCATATTTGGACAAAATTTCCCTTTTTAGTTCAGCATGCAAAAATTTCACACTTTCCTCTTATCAAGCTCATCCAACACACTTTATAGTTCCGTAAATGCATGGGTTACTCAATTGACAAAACTAAAATATACTCTATAAAAATGAAAATAAAGGATACGATCCACTCTTGTGGCATTTGTGGGATGCCTCCCACATAGCACCTTAGTTTACATCATGGCACGATGTCTTCCTTCTTTCTCAATTTGGGTCCTCAAGGGCCTCCTCATTCACTTTTTTATTTCAACATCAATCACTGATATCACTTGAAGTTCCACGGTTTGTTTCTTTGTTTTGCATACTCTAAAGGAGACCTCATTATCATGAACTCTAAACCTCATTTCACCCAACTTTAAGTCAATAATGTCTCTCTCGGTGGATAAGAAAGATCGACCAAGAATGATGGGAATTTCTTGGTCCTTTTCATAATCTAAAACCACGAAGTCTGGCGAAAGTATAAATTTGTCCACTTTGTCTAGAACAGCAAACAAAATACTGACTGGCCTCTTGATTCACCAATCCGACATTAAAAGTCTCATAGATGTTGAAGTTGGAGTTTCCAATCCAAGCTTTTTTTAAATGACAAAAGACATAGGGTTTATACTTGCACAGAGTTTTCATAGAGCTTTCGCAAACATATGTGTTCTGATGGTGCAACGGATGGTAAAAGCTCTGGATCTTCCTTCTTTTCATAAATTTTGCTACTCATGATAGCACTACAACCATGAGTCACTTTGATTGTGTCACCTTCGATGAGATTCTTCTTTGACATCAATTTCTTCATGAACTTAGCATATCTCGACATCTCTTGGATTTCTTCAAGCAATGGGATATTTATAGAGAGGTTTCTAAGCTTAGCCATAAATTTCTTGATTTTATCACCCTCTTCTTTTCTTTGAATCCTTTGAGGAAATAGGGTAGGGACTTGAATTGTAGGCATCGCATAACTTTATGGTTTCACATTTTCCACCACCTCTTCATCAACTTCCACCGGTTCCTTTTCAGTATTTTCTTCTTAAGATCATGGTGGAACTTCTTTTGACTTAACCTTAGGCATATTTTTATCCAAATCTTCTTTCAAGCAATCACCAAGGTTATTCCCACTCGTAGTGACTATTGCTAAAACTTGAGCTTCATTCTTTGGGTTTATAATAGTGTCTCTAGGAAGACCGCCCTTTAGCCTAGCATTCAATTAGGTGGAAATTCACCCAATTTGAGTGTCCAATTATTTAATGGAGGTAGAGTGGGATACCATGGTTTGATTAAGCTGCAAAAAATTGCTTTTCATTTCACAAACCATTTTGTCCGTTTCTTCCACTCTCATCAAAATCATTGCTAAGACATCTTCGATTTTTACTTGTCGGGGTCGACAGTGCTACCATCCTTTTTCTTCACCCAGTCATGAGGGGGAACATACCGATCCTAATCATGATCTCTATCCGTCCAATCACGGTTACGTTTATGATCCATCCAACCTTTATTCCCACCTTGCCTACGATAGCTGGGGCGATAACCCCCTGAATAATTGGCCAAATACCAAATCTCCTCATCAAGCTTCTTAGACTCTTCTTCATCATAGGCCTTGGATGCTATGGCATTTACCACCTTTGTGGGCGCACCCAACACATGCTTCATCAAAAGCTCCAATTGTGTCATCATTTTTGTCATATTCTCCTCTCTTTCCTCATCCCTCATTCTTTAT
This sequence comes from Capsicum annuum, assembly GCF_002878395.1. Taxonomy (NCBI): domain Eukaryota; kingdom Viridiplantae; phylum Streptophyta; class Magnoliopsida; order Solanales; family Solanaceae; genus Capsicum; species Capsicum annuum. Next base: position 449,929 of record NW_025857693.1, read on the forward strand.
TCCTTGTCAACCACAGAGGTAGTAGGAGACCCTTTTTACACTCTGTCATCCCAGGTTTGCCATCCCTGATTTTTCTTGGTAACTTCGTCAAGCAAATTTAAAGCCACATAATAAGTTAACTTCATAAGAGATCCATCTACCTTATTGTTTACCATGGTTTTGTTAAGCGGATCAAGAGCCCGATAGAATATTTGGAGAAGTATCCTCTTTGGGACCTCATTGTTGGGACATTGAATGAGTTTTCCATTGAACCTCTCCCACACTTCATACAAGTGTTATCTATTCAATTGCCTATAGTTCATGGTCTCATCACGCAATTGGAGAATTTTGGATGGCAGTAAATATCAGTTAAAGAAAGACCATGGTGAGTTTATCCCATGAAGTGATAGACCCGGTCGAAAGAGATCAAAGCCATAATACCGCCTCTTCTGTTAGAGAAAATGGGAAGAGGCAAAGTCGAATAGACTCTTGGTTTATATGTTCAATATCAAAGGTTGCATATATTTTGATGAAGTTCTTTAAATGCTAATTGGGGTCCTCATAGGCTTGTCCCCCAAAAAGTCCCTTCATTTGTATCATATGCAAAATGACTCTTATGACATGAAAGACACCTTTCCCATGAGTAGGTGAGATATGAACAACACTTGATTGTCCAACTTTATTGAGTTGCTCCTCATCATCAAGAGGGCCATAGAAAGACCTGTCTTGACTAGTATTTTCATTCATGGTTCCGTTTATGCTACGGAGATCATCTAAAAGGAAAAAAATAATAACCTAAATAAATATACACCACATGGGTATGCCCTAAGATTTAATCAATACCGCACAAGTGAAAACTAAATTTCACTCCCAGACAACGGAGCCATTTTGATAACGCTCACCTATACATTGCAACTTGGTAGAGGACGTCTCAACTTTTGTTCAGGTCGAATCTACAAGGATTGTGAAAATTACAATTCTAGTCTTATGGGTCTTAATACTTACTAAGAAAACACCTGAAGTGGAAATAAAGTAAAAAACATGATTTGAAATAGGAGGTTTTGATTTTGGGAGAGTGTGTGTCAATAGTAACTCAATTCTACAAACTACACAACAATTCTAATTTAACTTTGATATAGAGAGAATCTTGGGATTATGTCTACCTAAGGGAAAATTTGGTATGGGTATGTGTAGATTTGGTGTACATGCTCGTTTTTAACGATATGTGTAGGCTAGTTCTAAGATCCTTGAGGCTAGATTATCAAAAAAATCTCAAGAACTTCACTTATTGAACCTTTCGGATACCTAGCAAGTGTGTTAACTATGTTCACCTATTACCTTAATTGGGTATCCCTATTTCTAGGAAAATACCCAAGGTATTGTCAACTTCATAATCATTCTTATGTTTAAAATAGTGAGAAATAGTAAATTAAACCCATTAATTGACTACTATTTCCTTGATTCCCACATCCCATTTTTAAGGATAATGTGGGTTCCAAAAGTTCACCCAAACCCTTCTTTCAAAGATGGTTTGAGCTTTCAAGAGTTTAGGGTTTTCACGCACAAACCAATTTAAGTATTTGGGAATTTCACCAACAAATCCCAAAAAATTCAATCAAATAATAGTAGAACCCATCATCAACCAAATAGCATATACACAAACACATCACAACCCACAACTAATTACACCTTAGTTCAACATAATCCCAAGACAATGAAATTAGCTACTAATGATGAAAGGAGAGAAAAATATACCATAAGACTTGTGCAAAGCATCCATTCTTCAAGAAATTACTAAATTCAAAATCTCTAAAAATTACAATTCTTTCCTAATTTAGGGTTTCAATTTCAAATTCAAAATATTTCTAGTCTCTCGAATGCCCAAAATGGGAAAGGGTTTTAGGCCTTTAAGAGATTTGGGGTTGGCTTCTGAAAATTACAAAATTAGCCCTAGGTCTGATCTCGCGTTGCTGCAAATGCGGTAGATGACCATCTTGACTGGCCACAATAGCGATAACTGAGCCTCGTTTTGTACATGGTCCTTCAGCTATACACTTTTTTTGTCCTCTTTGTTCCTTTTTAGCTTTATTCCATATCCTTCTATCTCATCACTTGTATGCCAGTAAAATGTGGAAATTAGTGCATTTAATCATAATGTTTTTCATTTATTTCATCAAATCATAGTAGTGTGCATGAACGATAAGTGGAAATGAGTGGTAAATTCACCAATCATAATTTATAGCTCTTTACATTCACAAACATATGTTGATTCTATGATTTAACTTTTGATCTACGAATCCATTATTCTTGATTATTTGGTTGATTATTAATTTGAGACTTTGGCTTTTGCTCTTAAATTTTTGTGAAATTAATCTTATGCTTTCTCTTATGAATTCCATGGATATTCTATCAAACATAAGAGGCTAAACCCTTAACTAGGGTTGTAGGAAACTTGTCAGAATAATGAAGTAGAGGAAGGTTAAGATCCTTTTAAATCAGTGTTTATACATGTATTGTGATCTTCTTCGATTTATATGATTTCTTAAATACTGTAGAAGTTAAGAACTTGCCTTTATTCAAGATCATCTTCCCAAGAGAGGTTGAGATTAGGAAAAAAAATTATAATAGAAATTTTAAGCTACCAATCCTCGTTTAATTAACTTGAAACCCAAAAGGAGATAGTTAATCTGGTATCAAAGACAAGGATTGATAAGCCAAAAATCTAAGACTCATAAGGTGAAGAGTGAAATTCACCAAAGGCATTCACAAAACGGTTGGTGATACATAGATTGTCAGATCCTGCGTGCAGAGCATTAAGATAGTTGGATTGAGCATGATAAGTCTACGAAGTTAGGAATCCGGGGGAAACACAGTCCTAATATTCATCTCATATTGACTCCAACAAAAGTGACCAAGACGTTTTACTGCTTTATTTTTCTTATAGCTGAACCCCTATTTACTTTTCTGCATTTTCTGGCTTCTTTAGCAAATTTGTGAGAGATATTTGGCCTATTCCCTATAGGTTCAACCCCAACCTCTATTGGATTAATATATTTGGCATAAACTTCATTATATTTCTTTAGAGGTATATCTTGAGCGAGATTAAATTTTGGCATCGTTGTTGGGGAATGCGGTTATGGATTGATTGATTGATTGAAGTTGTTGAGGCTGTTGGGATTATACTCTTTTATTTTTTTTCTTATGGTGTATATTGGTGTATGCCAGTACTAAGATTAAAGGCAATCCCTTATCCCGCTTGATCCAGAGCTTGAAAGAACCCTAGGATAGAATCTTAGGATATTGGAACACGATCGCAATGCTCATCAGGAGGGGCTTTGAGATGATCAAATTGACTTACCTCCCTACCTTACATGGTGTTCAGGATGCAAACTACTATGCAGTTACTAGCAGAAAAAAATATGAGGGGGATAAAGAGTTAATCATTGTGCATCTTAATAGGAGAGATAGAGATAGGAAAAAAATCATCAAAAAGAACTAGAAAGAGGTAGAAGAGATAGATCTAAGGATCTCTCATCTTTTCAATACTTGCCAGCATATGATGATCCAGAAGATGACTTGAGGTATATTGAGCCTATCAAGATAGGAGCCATAATTTCTTATAAATTAGCCCAGGGAGTGAAGTTCAATATTAACAGTACTATGATTCACCGACTGATGACGCAAATATGCACATCATGAATTTTGTTAGGATCTATACTTTGTATAATATACCTTAAGTGAGTCGGTAAGCTTAAGACTCAGGTTGTTCTCATTCTTTCTAAATGGTGAAGCAACATTATGGTTAGGTAACTACCTCGTGGGTTCATTATTAATTGGAACAAATTGCAAAAATAGTATTTGAATGAATTTTTCCTACCTTACAGAATAGTGCAGTTGAAGGTCCAGATCTATAATTTCAAGCAATTACATTCTGAACCACTATATGAGGCATGGTTGAGGTTTAAGAAGAAGTTGATGATGGTGCCCAAACACAGAAATTAGGGGAAATTTTACTTGAAATATTCTATCAATACCTGAATGTCAATGTAGAAGTTATTGTGGGTACTATTATTGGTGGAGCTTTCATGAGCCTGTGTTGGGAGCTGACGTCAGAAATCTTAGATCAAGTCTCTTTTACCAACCGAGGGTGGCATACTCGGGAGGTAGAAATAGGCGTTGGTATTTATGCTTCTACTGCTTCCAACAAGCAAAAAATAATAGATAATATGGTGGCTCAATTAGTTATGTAGCTAAGGACAGAGATTCTATTACTAACAAAGAAATTTCCAACTATGAATTTCAAGAAGGTGAATGTACTGGGAACACAAGGTAAATCTCCCAGGTCATATAATTATGATGTAGATAAAGAGGCAAAGTATATGGATAGAGAGATGGGGGTTTTTTGAGCCAAGGGCCAAGGGTATACTCAAGACACTTAGAACCTAAGGCAAGGAATCAAGGTCAGCACTATTATAGGGATAGATATAGGGATCGCCGTAGAGACGGAGATGGTGATGGAGGTGTAAGGAGGATTATAATGAGAAGAGTGTGCATATGTTCCACTGAGGAACTATGATACTAATTCAAGGATGGAGGTGTTGCTCACTAAGCTAGTTAAGGGTTTAGAGAACAAAGAGAGTTGCCTTAAAAAAATTAAGCATATATTTCAGGTTTGATCTAGAAAGTGGAATCGCATGCTCTAGTGATCAAGCAACTTAAATAGCAATTTGGTCAGATGTCGGCCACTTTGAATCAGCGACCATTGGGTACCCTATTGACTAATACTATGTAAAATCTAAAGAATGACCGGCACTGCTTGGCCATCACCTTTCTAAGTGGTAAGGCTATTTTTGATCCACTAATGCTTGTAGTTGATGAGGTTCGAGATGATATTGTTGATGTTAATGATACACTCAAAATGGAACTTGAAAAGGTGGTGACTAGCAGTGACTCATCATAAAAAAGCAATGGGTGTTGAGAAAAGCATTGAAAAAGATAAAGGAAAAGGCAAAGAAGTCAAGCTTGTAGTGAAGACCATTCCACAACCTCCTCCACCTTTTCTTCAAATACAGAAGAAGAAGCAAGAGTAACAAAAGTACCAAAATTTTATGTTGATATTGGAACTGTCTATTAATATTTTTTTGTGGAACCATTAGAGTTGATATCAGTGTATGCTAAGTTATGAAGTATTTGGTTAGTAAGGAGAATACGGTGACTTTTGAGCCCACTGATAATATGCACCATTATAATGCTATTGTTTCTCGATCTTTAGTAAAGAAAAAGAAGGACCCCAAACCCATTACTATTCTATGTACTATTGGGTCCTTCAAATTTTCTCGAGCTTTATGTGATTTATCTAGTATCAATATGATGTCATTGGTGATGTACAAACAATTGGGGTTAGGGGTTCCCAAACCTGCATCTATGAGGTTATTGATGGCCGACTATATTATAATAAAATCAATAGGTATCTTAAGTGATGTGTTCGTGAAGGTGGCATACTATATCTTTCCAGCTGATTTTGTGACCCTTGACTATGAGGTGGACTTTGAAGTCCTTATTATCTTAAGAATACCCTTCCTACCAATGGGTAGGGCTTTGGTTGACATAGAGATTGGTCAAATAAAGTTTAGACTCAATGACGAATAGATAAATTTTAATATGTGTCAGTCAATGCGGCAGTCAAAGGATATATGAGTAGTATCAATGATAGACACTATGGATAATGATGCATTGATTGTTCCTATTTAGGAGAGACTTGGGGTTGAGTTACTAGCAGTGGTTATCATGAACTTTGAGAGTGATAGTATTGATAAATGTGATGAGATGGTGAGCGCACTATATGGTATAGGTTCTTATTCTTATGCTCGAAAGAAGTTAGATCTTAACTTGAAGAATAGAGCTACTCCACCAGGTTGACCATCCATTGAGGAGCCAATGGTCTTGGAATTGAAGGCCCTCTTATCTCAGTTGCGATATGCATTTTGGGGGCTGAAAATAACTTGCCAATTATTATTGTTTCTGATTTTTTGGATTCACAGGTTGAGGCATTGATTTCAGTCTTGCAGAGATTTAAGAGGTCCATCAGATGGACTATTGTTAACTTTGTGGGGATTCCACGTGAGATTTATACTCATAAAATTTAGCTTGAACCAGATTGTGTTCCTAGTATCAAGCATTAGCATTATTTGAATCTACCTATGTATGAGGTGGTAAAGAAAGAGATCATAAAGTGGTTAGATGCGGGTGTAGTTTACCCTATTATGTACAACAAGTGGGTCAGCCCGGATCAGTGTGAACCTAAGAAGGGTGGGATCACTGTGGTCCCAAAGAAGATGAATGAGTAGAGCCAATAAGACTGGTTTTTAGTTGGAGATAGTGCATGAACTATAGAAAGTTGAACACTTGGACTCAAAAGGACCATTTTACTATGTCGTTTATGGATTAGATGCTAGACACACTTGCAGGCAAGGGTTGGTACTATTTTCTTAATGGTTATTTGGGGTGTAATCAAATTTCATTGCCCTAAAGACCAAGAAAAGCCTAATTTTACTTGCCCTTATGGTACTTTTGTGTTTAAGAGAATGTTGTTAGGGCTGTGTAATGCTCCCTCCACTTTTCAGCATTATATAATGTTGTTTTTTGATGTAGTGGAGAACGCTATAGTAGTCTTCATGGATGACTTTTTGATTGTTGGAGACTTTTTTTATGGTTGTCTATCCTTTTTGGCCACTGTACTTTAGACATGTAAGGAGTACAACCTGGTTTTTAATTATGAAAAATGCCAATTTATGGTGAAAGAAGGGATTATTATCTAACATAAGATTTTGGAGAGGGGTATTGAGGTTGACAGGACAAAGATAGAGGTGATTGAAAAATTCTCTCCTCTAGTTTTAGTTAAAGGTATCAGAAGTTTCTTGGGTCATGTTGGGTTTTATAGGAGACTCATCAAGGACTTCTCTAAAATTGCTAATCCATTATGCAAGATTTTATAGAAGGAGGCGAAGTTTATGTTTGGTGATGCTTGTTTCATGGCCTTTGAGTTCCTTAAGGGGTGGTTGATCTCGATTTCTATTGTTATATCTCTTGATTGGTCCTCACTATTTAATGTGATGTGCGATGCTAGTGGTGTGGTCTTGGGAGTTTTACTAGCCAACGACGTGAGAAGATTCTTCACCCAGTCTACTATGCCAGTAAAACATTAAACCCCACATAGAAAATTATACAATTACTAAGCAGGATCTACTTGCGGTGGTTTTTGCTTTTGAGAAATTTTAGTCCTATTGATAGGGACCAAAGTCATTTTTCATACTGATCATAAAGCATTGAGGTATCTAATTCTGAAGAAAGATGCTAAGCCAAGGCTGATTCGTTGGATACTCTTGTTGCAAGAATTTGACTTTGAGGTGAAAGACATAAAAGGAACTGAAAATCAGGTTGCAGATAACTTATCTCGCCTCGACAAGGAGGCAATGCTAAATTTGGGAGATGAGCTTTATATATATGATGCTTTTCCAGATGAGCGGTTCTTGGCAGCATCACAAGACTTAATCCCATGGTTTATGAATTTTTTCAACTTTTTGGCAACTGATCTTATCCCGAAATATTTATCATTCCAGTAGCGTAAGCGGTTCATACATGAGGTGAAGGAGTTTTTCAAGGTTGAGACTTATATTTTTCAGATTTGTGTAGATAGAGTTATTCGGAGATGTATTCTTAACTTGGAGATGATGAGCATCCTTGAGGATTGTCATTCATCACCAATTGGGGATCATCGTTGTGGTACCCATACAGCCCACAAAATTTTACATTGTGGGTACTATTGACGGACTAATTACAAGGATGCTCATGATTTTGCTTGAGCCTAAGATAAGTGTCAGTGGTAAGGTAATATTTCACAAAAACATAAGCTCCCCATGACACCTATCTTAGAGTTGGAGTTGTTTGATATATGGAGAATTGATTTCATAGGTCTATTTAAGAGCATGGGGGATGAAATATTTACTGGTGGCAGATGACTATGTTTGTAAACGGATGGAGGCGGTTGTGCGTCCCAACAATAAAGGCAGAAGTGTCACCGCATTTCTTAAGAAAGACATTTTTTCTCCATTTGGCTGTCCATGTGCCATTAATAGTGATGGTGGATCCCACTTCTCTAATAGTCTTTTTAAGGTTCTGATAGAAAAATATGGTGTGAAGCATAAGGTGGGGACACCTTACCATCCTCAGATGAATGAGCAGGCTGAGGTCTCCAATCGTTAGATAAAGTCCATATTGATGAAGACTATGAATGCCAATAGGGCTTATTGGTCAAGAAGGTGAGACGATGCTCTTTGGGCCTACCAGACAGCTTTTTAGAACTCCATATGTGCCTCTCCATATCAGCTTGTGTATGGCAAGGCATGCAACTTACCAGTCCAACTTGAGCACAAGGTACTATAGGCATTGAAAAATCTCAATTTTTAGTGGAGTGACGCAATGAATTTGCCGATGAGAAAAGTGAATGAGTTAGATGAATTTCGACTCTAAGATTATGAGAGTTCATGACACGACCCAAAACCGGCCATTTCTTATGGGTACCTTAAGACCATATGAATTAAAGGTTACCTTGATAACCCAAAATAATCATCAATATAAATCTCAAGGGTCAGACAAATCCCAACCAAAAGATAAGATAGCGGAAAGCATACTACAAGTCATAACTTAAACATGTCTAAACACTTCATTAGATTCATCAAACTAGCCATTGCACCCAAGTCCACAGTCATCCACAATACCTATATACAAACCGATGTTTAGAAATGTATATGTCGGCACAAGCCCCCGACAATATCCAAACCAAGTTAAAATAAGACTAAGTCTAAAGATAGGAGACCAAGAAGGAATGTCTTCCAAAGTAAGGAAGCTCACCACTCCCAAGTCAATGCAAGAATCGCTTAGATCACCTAATCACTACTCAGGAAGAGAAGATGATGCTCCAGCCCCTACGTCCCATAGGGACATAGTATCCGGAGATGGTTAGCGATTGGAGCGCTAGCATGTAACTCAAGGATAATTATAAAATAGCATCATTAATCAACAACAATTCGATATATCATATTCAACCATATTCATGACCTTATCCATACATATAGGTATATCACATGCTAACAAGTAAAAACGTCATCACAACATTCTCAAAGCACCCAATCATGAGACATAAAGTGGAGGACTCTGACCTTCCGCACTCAGATTCAACAATTCTTATTAGGTATGGGACTTCAATCACATTCACATATCACTTAGGCAAAGGACTTTAACCATGTATACACTCATTAAGCAAGGGACTCTAACCACATACACTTCTATTCAAGCAAGGGACTCTAACCACACACTTACATTCATTTAGGAAATGGACTCTAACCACATGCCGATACATTAGGTAATGGACTCTAACCACACACTCACATTTATTTAGCCAAGGGACTCTAACCACATGCCCACACATTAGGCTAGGAACTCTAACCTCGTGTTGTATTAGATAGGGTACTCTAACCCAAGCCATTTCATTTGGTGAGGCACTTCAGCCTCAAGATAACTCATTGTGCAAGGGACTTTAACCACAAGCAATTTCATTAGGCAAGGGACTATAACCTTAAGGCCTTTTATTAGGTAAGGTACTTTAACCTTAATCCATTACAACTATAATTAGTCAACATTGGGACTTCAACCCTTTTTCCATTCATCATTATCTATCCAATTCACATGAAAGGACTTTAACCGGTTTAGACAATTCAACACTATACTTGACAACATGGTCCTCATGGGAGCCTTTGTTTCTCAACCATGTTAATAGGCCAATGCCTTAATTCAATTCATCGTACAATTCAATTTATGGTCATCAAGACCCTCACAAAATATTCACATTTCATTAGCAATCTTATACCATATTCATACCATACTTTAGTTCAACACACAATTCAAGTTCATTTTCTCATTTAGGGACATTAACTCTTCATTAACCATCATCCAACAAGGTCATCAATTTCACCATACATGGATCATAATACCATTACAATATCATTTAACAACTATTCATACTTATTGGGCCATTGCCCTAGTTCAAAACATCATCAACATAAGACTAGACAATTCACTTAGATATTTCCATAAACACCTTGTGTGCATGACTTTACCAAGGCCATTTTCATGGTAGAAATCATCAAGATTAGAGTTACTCATAACTCATATGTTATACCACATAAAACAAGCACCCACATGTTAAAATCATCACCAATAATAGGTACAAACAAAAGTCTAAGTAAAAGTCAACATAATTCATCATTAGGCAACAAAACTCTTTTCATTTGATTTCAAATCACCATGTACACTTACTAATTCAAGTGTAAAATACATGGGTTTAGAGTTATTTATCAAGGGGAAGAGTTACATGCCTTAAATAACTTGATTCACCCAAGAAGCTTGACTTCACTTTGCCTCTTGAAGATTACCCTTGAAACCCTAGCCTTTAATTCTTCAAAGATGAGTTTGAGAGAGCGTTTTGGATGTTTGATTGACTCAAAATGTGTTTAAGGAGGACATATAGACTTATATAGTGTGGGGAATTAGGGTTTGTATTGTAGGAAATGACCATAAGGACCTCAACAAAAATCTGAAAATTGATCGTCCAGGTAGGTGCGACTCACTTGAGTCATTCGTACCCTAGGGTACTAGTGGTACCCTGACTCGTACCCTAGATCTTCCTAGGTCACCTACAATAGTTAGGGTATGAATACACACCTTGGAGTCATATCCAAAGGGTACAACTCATTCACTAACCGTATGCTTCAATCGTACAAAAAATAGTCCTCTCAAAGTTTAAGTCCAAACTTTATAAGACTCACTTGGTATGACTCGTACCTTAAGGTACGATTGTGGAGGGTATCACTCATACCTAGTACAGTGAGTGTCCCTCACCACACTGCCTAGGGTAAAAGAAGGGAGTGATAGAAGGATATGACTCATATCTAACAGGTACGACTCATGTCCCTAGTCGTACCCAACTCCGAGATACGAAATAAAGAAGTTCTTCTCAAGGTTAAAAGAACAGGTGTCTCAATTATCCCACACTTGGATCATTCATCAACAAATGATGGGTTAGGTAATCATACACAAAAATTAACACACTATACATATGAAACCAACCTTTAATCGAGTTAGGACAAAGCACACAACAATCATTCAACACACATCATGCTAATTATCAATCGACTATTCATTACATTAGCTTTGGGACTCAAACCCATTACATTTCAAAATATTTACTCATTTCACAACTTAGGTTATTTAACCCATCGACATATCAAAGATTCTTTCTCAACTCAAAGACTATGGACTCAAATGCATCATCTATCAAAGACATAAATAAACTCACTGTATTAGGGACTTAAACCCATCAAAACCAACACACACATGATTTCAAAGCATTAGGGACTTGAACCCATGGTCTAACACGACACAAATCAATTCAAACCTTAAGGACTTTAACCCATTATCTAAATGAGGCATAACTCAATTCAACACAAAGGGGACTTTAACCCATTTTCTATCAAGACATAAATTAAGGTAAGAAGATTAGCTCAAACCTTTAACACAAGCCCGGGATGGGAAAAAAATGTTGATACTTGGACTTCATGTCCTCTTCCACCTCCTATGTAGCTTACTTGGACTATTGGTTGCTCCATAGAACCTTCATCGAAGCCACATTTTTTGTTCGTAATCGGCAAACTTGCCGATTCAAGATCCTTACCGGGATCTCCTCATAGGTTAAAGTATCTGAGATATCAACATCCCTCAAGGGAATAACCAACGAAGTATCACCCATACATTTTTGCAACATAGAGATGTGGAAAATCTAGTGAATGGATTTATGCTAGAAGGCAAATCCAACTCATAGGAAACATTGCCAACCATCTCCACGATCAAGTAGGGACCAACATATAGGGGACTAAGCTTCCCCTTTTTACTAAAACAAATCACTCCCTTCATGAGAGACACTTTAAAGAATACCCAATCGCCAACACTAAACTCTAAGTTCCTATGCCACACATATGCATAGGACTTTTGGATACTTTCAGTGGTTTTCAATCTATCACGAATTACCTTTACCTTCTCTAAGGCTTGGTGAACTAAATTGGGTCCAAGAAACTTACCCTCGCCAACTTCGTAAAACCCAATAGGAGATCGACATCTCCTACCATACAATTCCTCAAAATAGGCCATGCGAATGCTAGAGTGGTAACTACTATTATAGGGGAACTCAATCAAAGGCAATTGGTCACACCAACTACCACCATAATCAATCACATAAGCCCACAACATATCCTCCAATGTTTGGATAGTCCTCTCCGCTTGCCCATCCATTTTCAGGTGGAAAGCGATACTAAGGCACACTCTAGTACCCAAACCTTTTTGGAATGACTTCCAAAATTAGGATGAAAATGGAGGACCACGATCTGAGATGATCGAAACTTCAGCACCATACAACTTCATGATATCCACAAGATACAACTTAGCATAATCTCCCACCAAGTAATTAGTCCTCAGGGGAAAAAGTGAGCGGACTTGGTCATTCTATCAATAATGACCTATATAGAATCACATTGATTCCAATATTGAGGAAAACAAGTAACGAAATCCATATTAATTGCCTCACATTTCCATTTGGGTATGGAATCTTTTGATACAAGCCCCGGGCCTCATGTACTCAATTTTCACTAGTTGGCACACCATGCACTTGACCATATAACTAGCCACTTCTCATTTCATATTACCCCACTAAGAACTCTCTAAGAAAATGATACATCTTGGTGGAACCAGGATGTATAGCATACCGACATTTATGAGCCTCGGCAATGACCCTTTTCTTCAAGCCATCAACGTCGGGAACACATAGTCTACCTTGGTATCTAAATATACCATCACCACTAATCACAAAGTCTGTAACTTTATGTTAACCTACATTACTCTTGATCTTCATCAAATCAATTTCCAACACTTGTTTTTCCTTTATCTTAACAATAAGAGATGACAGAGATACCAGAAGACCAAATAAACCACCATCCTCAGAGTACGTAAGTCAAACTCCAATATTAGCCAAATGCTGAACGTCCTTTACAAATTCTCGCTTGTCCTCATTCACATGGGCCAAACTTCCCATGGATTATCTACTAAGAGCATCAGCGACTACATTAGATTTAACAGGGTAGTAATAAAGACTCATATCACAGTCTTTCAACAACTCAAGCCACCTCATTTGCCTGAGGTTCAAATCATTTTGAGTAAACACATATTAAAGACTCTTATGATCGAAAAAGATATGAACATGAACCCCATAAAGATAATATCACCAAATCTTTAACACAAAAACCATGGCTAATAACTCTAACTCATGAGTAGGGTAGTTTTTTTCATGAACTTTCAAATTCCTAGAAGCATAGGACACTACCCCACCAAGTTGTATCAAACCACAACTGAGACCAATACGAGAAGCATTACAATATACCACAAAACCATTATTACGTCAGGTAATGTCAAAACTGGAGCCGAAGTTAATTTATGTTTCAACTTCTCAAAGTTATCCTCACTCGCATCTCTCCACAAGAACTTGACTTTATTTTGGGTAACTTGGTAAATGGAGAAGCTATGGTCGAGAAACTCTCTTCAAATCTTCTATAGTAACTGGCTAGACCCAAGAAGCTCCAAATATCAGTTGGAGTCATAGGTATAAGACACTTCTTAACTATCGTAACCTTTTGGGGATATACCATGATCCCTTCACTAGAGATAACATAATCAAGAAAAGCTATGGCTTTCATTCAAAACTCACACTTGGAGAACTTGGCATACAAACGATGATCCTTTAAAGTTTACATTACGGCACTGAGGTGATCCGCTTGATCCTCCTCACTCTTAGAATAGACTAAGATGTCATCAATGAAGACAGTGAAAAAAATGTCCAAGAATGACAAAAGACCTGATTCATTAAGTCCATGAATGCCACTGGGGCATTTGTCATCCCAAAAGACATGGCAAGAAACTCATTGTGGCCATACCAGGTTCTAAAGGCAGTCTTAGGGATATCCGCTTCCCTAATCTGAAGTTGATGATAACCCAATCTAAGATCTATCTTAGAGAAGTACTTCACACCCTGAAGTTGACCAAACAAAACATTGATCCTAAAAAAGGATATTATTATTTACGGTCACTTTGTTCAACTAACGATAATCAATGCACATACAAAGGGAACCATCCTTCTTGCATACAAAAAACATGGGAGCACCATAAGGAGACACACTAGGATAGATAAAAACTTTATCTAAGAGGTTCTTCAATTTCTCCTTAAGCTGTTTGAGCTCCACCGGATCCATTCGATAAGGAGGGATGGAAATCGAATGAGTGTTCAAAACAAAATCAATCCCAAAATCAATTTTCCTATCAGGAGGAACACCAGGAAGATCATCGAGAAACTCATTAACTATGGGAACAAATTCTAGAGAAGGCTCTTTCGATTTAGAATCTTTAACTCGGACCAAATGATACAACTACTCCTTTGAAATAAAATTTTGGGCTTTAAAATAAGAAATAAATATTTTCTTAGAAACTAAGGAACCACATTCCCATACAATAACTAGTTCATTAGGGAATTTGAACATGACCCTTCGGTTCCAACAATCTAAGGAAGCATAACTCAAATACAACCAATCTATCCCTAGAATAACATCAAAATCGACCATGTCCAACTCTATCAAGTCAACAAGAGAATCTCTACCACCAACAGATACCACACACACGTTATAGACCCTTCGATCAATCATAGAGTCTTCTATCGAGCTAGCATAGAAAAAGAAACCAATAGACTTTTGGGACCACAATCAAGATACACAGCCACATATGGGGTCACACAAAAAAGTATCGACCCTGTATCATGTAAATAATATACATCACGCAAGAAAAGTCTCAACATACCTGTGACAACATCGGGAGATACCTTAGAATCCTGGCGAGTAGTAAGTATATATAAGTTGTTTAGGCCAGTGCCGATGCCAAAAATAGAAGCAGAAGCATACATGGCACCCTTTGATGCGAGAGTAGATGAAGTATCAATAGGAGCCCTGTTGGCCCATGAAGCTGCTAGAGAGGGGAACTCACGATGCATGTGCCTGATCTAACCATAACTAAAATATCTTTTTCTCCCCTTCTCACACTGACCATGATGACTCTAACCATAGAATCTACAAGGAGGGTGGGGTAGAGTCGACTGGGCACCACTAGCCTTAAATTGGGCACCCTGTGCCCTAAACCCACCACTAAATGGAGATCAATGATCACCCAAAGACTTTAGGAAGGAGAGTGAGCGCTAGACGAGGAGAAAGAACCCGAACTCCCCGACTTCTTTCATGGACACTTACCCCCATCTCTACCACCAGGATCAGAAGACCTTAAATTTTTCTCTCTCATTTCATTAAACTCAACTTACTTGTTTTTCTCTTCTTCCACTTGTTGCATATATATAATTAACCTAGAGAAGTCCATATTTTTAATCAACAGAGCTTCGTTGCTCTCATGGGATAATTTTGAGACAAATATATGCATCCTAGACCTCATGCTAGAGACCATATCAGGAGCATACCCATACAATTAATGGAATTTCAAGGCATACTCTTGAATGAACATCCTTCTTTAGTTTAATTCATAAACTTTTCTGCTTTTGCTTTCCTCAACTCCTGAGGAAAGAAGCGGTCTGAGAAAGCCTCATAGAAATCCTCATACATGGAGGTACTAGAGTCCACACCTCAAGACAACTCCCATATTTTGTACAATAGGTATGCTACATCTTCCAATTGGTAGAAAGCAAACTTAATGGCCTCAACCTCTGAAGCATGCATGATTAACAAGATCTTCTCCATTTAATCAATGAATCCTTGAGGATTTCCTTAACCTTTGTACCCAAGAATATAGGAGGTCTAAACCTCATAAATTGCCCAATTCTCATGGCCTTAGAAGAAACCATAGTCAGAGAACCATACGTTAATTAAGAAGCTACCCATTAAGGCAAGAGATTGATAGAGTGAGAAAACTCATCATTAGTAGCATCCCCTTGAGGTGACAGAATAGGAGGGTCACTCTTATAGTCGAGGTTGGTGGAGATAGGTAAAACCCCACAAAGATGGTCGAATGTCACAGCCCTATCCTAGGTCTGAACTCTAGAAGTTGAATGAGCTTCATCTATAGGGCCCTCAGAAGGGTTTACCTAAGTCTCAAATCTCCTTGGAGGCATGATCTGAAAGATAGAAAAGAGAAATCAAAGGAATCCAAGACCTTAGACTCTATATCTTGAGATTGGAACATAAGAAAAGGAAATATTTACTAAAAGTATGGAATGCTTCATACCCATAAAAGAGACTCTACTTGACACAACATTGTGGACACCCAACTGACCATGAATCTAGGCTCTCATACCAACTGTATATGACACAAAATCAGGCCATGTTGTATAGGCACCTCAAGCCCACATGAACTGGAGGTCACCCTGATAAACCAACCTAATTATAAATATAAATCACAATGGTCGAACAAATCCCAACCAAAAGATGAGATAGCGGAAATCATTCTATATTACATAAATTAAACATGTCTAAACACTTCATTAGATACAGCAAACTAGCCATTATACCCAAGTCCACAGTCATCCATAGTACCTCTATACAAACCAATGTTTAGAAATGTATATGTCAGGAAAAGCTCCCGACAATAGCCAAACTAAGTCTAAGTTAAAATAAGACTAAATCTAAATATAGGAAACCAAAAAAGAATGTCTTCAGAAATAAGAAAGTTCACCACTCCCAAGTCAATGCACGAACAACTTTGATCAACTAATCACTGCATAGAAAGAGAATATGATGCTCGGGCCCCTATATCGCATAGGTACATATCATCCGGAGATGGTTAGTGGTTGGACCTCAACCATGTAATTCAAGGATAAGGATAAAATGGCATCATTTATCAATAACAAGTTGATATATCATATTCAACCATATTCATAACCTTACACATACATATAGGTATATCACATACTAACAAGTAAATAAGTCATAACAACATTCTCAAAGCACTCAATCAGGAGACAAAAAGTGGAGGACTCCAACCTTTCACATCTAGATTCTATAATTCTTATTAGGTATAGGACTTCAACCGCATTCACATATCACTTAGACGAAGGACTTTAGCCATGTATGCACTCATTAAGCAAGGGACTTTAACCACATACACACCCATTCAAGCAACGGACTCTAACTATACACTCATATTCATTTAGGCAAGGGACTCTAACCACATGCCCATACATTAAGCAATGGATAATAACCACACACTCATATTTACTTAGGCAAGGGACTCTAACCACATGCCCACACATTAGGCAAGGGACTCTAACTTCATGTCATATTAGATAGGGGATGCTAACTAAGCCATTTCATTTTGCAAGGTACTTTAACCTCAAAAGATCTCATTTCTAAAGAGACTTTAACCAAAAGTAATTCCATTAGGCAAGGGAATTTAACCTCAAGCCCTTTCATTAAGCAAGGAACTTTAACCTCAAGCCATTACGACTATCATTAGTCAAAATTGGGACTCCAACCCTTTGTCCAGTCATCATTATTTATATAATTCACACTTAAGGATTTTAACCCATTTAGACGATTCAACACAATGCATGATCACATGGTCCTCATAGGAGCCTTTGTTGGTCAACCATTTCAATTGGCCAATACCTTAATTCAATTCATCATACAATTATATTTATGGTCATCAAGACCCTTAGAAACTATTCACATTTCATTACAATCTTATACCACATTCATACCACACTTTAGTTCAACACACAATTCAAGTTCATTTTCATGTTTAGGGACTTTAACCCCTTATTAACCATCACCTAAAATGTCATCAATTTCACAATACATGGTTTATAATACCATTACAATATCATTTAACAACTATTTATACTTATTGGGCCATTGACCAAGTTCAAAAAATCATTAAAATAATATTAGATAATTTACTTAGTCATTTTCACAATATCTTGTGTGCATACCTTTACCAAGGCCATTTTTATTGTAGAAATCATCAAGATTAGAGTTAATCAAGACTCACATGTTATACCACATACAATAAGAACCCACATGTGCAAATCATCACCAATAACATATACAAACACAAGTCTAAAAAAAGTCAACATTATTCATCTTTAGGTAACAAAACCCTTTTCATTTGATTTCAAAATAACCGTGTACAATTACTAATTGCAGTGTAAAATACATGGGTTTAGAGTTATTTATCAAGGGGAAGAGTTACATGCCTTAGGCAACTTGATTCACCCAAGAATCTTGACTTCACTCTACCTCTTAAAAATCACCCTTGAAACCCTAGCCTCTAATTCTTCAAAGATGAGTTTGAGAGAGTGTTTTGGATTTTGATCCACTAAAAATATGATTAAGGAGGCCATATACACTTATATAGTATAGGGACATAGGGTTTAGAGTGTAAGATATGACCACAGGACCCTCAATTAAAAGATAAAAATTGAACGTCCAGGTGGATATAACTCACTTAAGTCAATCGAATCCTAGGATATGAGTGCTACCCTGAATCATACCCTAAGATCCTTCTAGGTCACCTATATTGGTTAGGGTACAACCTTAAACCTTGGATTTTTATCCAAATAGTACGAATTATCCCCTAACTATATGCTTCAACCGCACCAAAAATAGTCCACTCAAAGCTTAAGTCCAAACTTTATACAGCTTACTTGGTATGACTCATACCTTAGGGTATGATTATGGAGGGTATTACTCATACCTAGGACAGTGAGTGGCCCTTACCATACTGCCTAGGGTACGATAGGGAAGGGAAAGAAGGATGCGACTCATATCCAAGGGGTACAACTCATGCCCCTAATTTTTCCCAACTCAGAGACACCAAATAAAGAAGTTTTTCTCAAGGTTCAAAGCCTAGGTGTTTTAGTTTAGCTTTGTACAAGGAGAATATAAAGTTGTATTATGAAAACATGATTGAGAAAAGGTTGTTAGATCCTGGTGATACGGTCTTGTTATAAAATTGTTTCAACTTCTATTTTAAACATATGTGACTCCATCTATTCCCATAATTGTTCTAAAAACTCTTTATATACACCCAAAATTCATCCACAATTACCATATTCACCGATTAAATCTCTTTAAAACCTTTATTCTTAATAACAATGGCAACAAACAAAAATTCTAAGGGACCTAAGCTAATAGTTCTCTATTTTCAAGTAAGTTTTTTACTTTATTGTCATATGTTTGAAATTCATGCTAATTCATGTGTAAAATTCTTGGATTTCATGTTTGATTTCATTTTAAGGGTAATAATCTTCTACGTGTTTCTTGAGAAATTTTGAGAATATTACATAAAATAGAGTAGACGTAATTGGTTCTTGAAAAAGTACCCAATATGGAAAGGAGTGGAAT
This sequence comes from Capsicum annuum, assembly GCF_002878395.1. Taxonomy (NCBI): domain Eukaryota; kingdom Viridiplantae; phylum Streptophyta; class Magnoliopsida; order Solanales; family Solanaceae; genus Capsicum; species Capsicum annuum. The sequence continues at coordinate 469,455 of NW_025857693.1, forward strand.
TGAGGCCTAGATTACCACAAGGTACTAAGGCTAATCATCTAGGAAAATTAACTCCAACAATTAAGTCCAATATAAAGAACTCCATCCAATCGCTACCACATTCACCCTCCTAGTTTAAAGAGGAAGGAGTGTGTGAGTTGACCCCAAGGAGGAGAATAAAAAACCTATTGATGATTCAAGCAAGAATTCCAAAAATGAAGGGTCCAAGGATAAAGGATCGGAGAATGATGATGAGAATGGTGAGGATGCAGAAGAGTCAAGTAAGAGTGCTCTGGTGGAGATACCTCCCCATCCACCGTCTCAGCCCCTATAAATTAAGAATGCCCTAGTGCCCATCGTTAACTGGTAGGGATATCCCAGGATGCAATAATTATATAATCATGATAGTGCCATCATTCTTGCCACCTAGAGGCCAAATATAGGGTTTTATCTTGAGCCTAATGTGAGTACTGTGGGCGTTTTTTAGATGCTAAAATTTAAGGCTCGCTTTTAACGGTACAATTTTGAGTGGATGATGAGAGCTCTAAGATAATACAGCCCAGCATTGGTTCAAGAATTTTATGCAACCTATCATATGGAGCTAAAGCAGATCTATCTATAATAAATTTTATGGAAGATTGGTGACCCCTTATACTCCTTACTGATCAAAGGTGTTCAGATTATCATCTCGACCCAAACTATTTTAAGATTTCTTCACAGATCGAATTTCTAGATACCCGCTAATACTTCAAAGATTGACCACCACATGGAGGAAATCCATAAAGTGAAGACTAATTAGATTGTAATAGATGATAAGTTCACATATTTCAGATGGATAGCTTGTATTATTACTTCAGTGCTAAAGAAGGTGTCTTGGGTTATGGGCCCTTCGACATAGATTACGAAGGGCATATTGATTTTTGTTGATAAGTCATGCTAAACACTGGTCCTTTATTGATTGAGTCCTACTATGAGGGATAATATGTTGAGTATCAACAAAGCTTTCCTAGTCACCGGCATTATGGAGGGTTATGAGATAGACGTAGCCAAGATCATATCTAGAGAGATCCATAATCGGGTAGTGAGTACAGACACTACCCTATCCTTCCCATGCTTATTGATGTAGATTTTTCTGGAGGAGGGTGTACAGAGATTCCAGGTGTGAATCAGTTCTAGATGGTCCATAAGATCATAGATTTAGGGTTAATTAATTATTTTTCAAACCTATTCTCAAAAGTCGAGGTGGGTGTTACACTACTTTAGGAAGCTTTTTAGGTGGGTGGATAGATGGATGTTGACACTTTAAGTTTTGACAATCTTGGTAATGCCCCCATAGAGATTTCCCACTCTAAGCCTTAGGCCTCTACTATTATGGCTAGTTCTTCATAGGCCCTGACTCCACCTCCTACTATAAGAACATTTACTTTTAGGCAACTCCTGTGATGTTATGCTTTAGTCCCACATGATTTTCTAACAACTATACTAAGAATATTGGGCATCCTTGAGCGATGAGTAAAAAATATTGAGAAGGAGGTGCATCAATGGGTAAATAATAAGATTTGGGGTATGTAAACTTGGTTTGATAGGTTCGATCAGCTGATTAGCCAAAAGTTAGTGGGCGTTCAGGCCTCAAATCTGGCGGGCATGCATGAGGATTTAGCCACACTCTAGTCTTCTATAGAGGACAAGCTTGCAATGTTGTTCCCTACTTACCCTATTATAGAGAAGATCCCTATTGATGACGTACTAGATATTTGGGAAACAAAGGGAAAAAAAAGAATGCTAAAGATAAAGGAGGTGAGAGAGCAAGAAAGAACAAGGATGATTTCCAAGAAGTGAAGATAGCCAGCCCACAGATAACACAGGACCATCATACTAGGGTACATGATATGGGGAGGGAGGTGGTAGCTCCTAAGTGGTTGACACGATAGCTGAAGCTGCAATAGATTTAAGTGGGGGCACCATTCCACCTCCTAAAATCTAGACCACTTTAAGTGCACCGACCACAGTTAGTGCCACTATTGATATGAGTGTCTTGTCCATTGATGGGATTATGATTAATGAGAGTAGGGCCCATTCTGTGGTCTCACCAGTTGAGTCATGATCTAGTGCCTAGTGCCCAGCTATGTTTTTATTTGTTATTTTTACTTTACTTATCTACACTAGGGATACTGCATAACCTTTAAGTTGGGGGTAGGGGTGTACCATAGTTAGGACTTTTCTTGCCTTATTTCTTTTCCCGTCAGCTATGTTATCATAGTAGAAGTTGCATGTTAGGCCATATTGTGTTTTGTTTCTTGTTTTGTTGTTTTTTTATGTTTAACTAGGAGAAAATAAGTAACCTAAGGGCAGTTGATGCATTTTCTTTGTGTTTAAATGTTTTGAGAAAAATGGTACCCCTTAAAAAGTCATTTTGAACTGTGTGATATGTCTATATTTATGATTACTATGAATCATGTTATGGCATTAGGACTTAGGCATAAAATAATCATAGCAAGCTTTTGAATGGATTGGATAGGTAGTAGCTGGTAATATAACCTTGTACTCTATGTATGAGATGCTTACCTAGTTCCCTTTTGAATTTAATTCAAAACTTGCCCGGTTAGTCTTCCCGAGGTTGTAGGATAGTTGGTTAGGATGTGATCATAGGCCATTTTTGAATTTGTTCCACTATTAGCCTAAATGAGAGTTCAAATGCGAATCCTTGATCCCCAAATTTGAGCCTACATAGACCTATTTTATTGTTTTCACCTTTCACCTTCCAAGTTTAATTACAATGAACCTATTTTGGTCATGGTCCCTCTTTGGACATTTTGCACCTCAACTCAAGAAAATTACCTACGTTGAGCGTGGTAATCATTGGGGTATGCAGTTAAAAATTAGGTATGAAGAAGGATTTGAATAAGAGAAAATAAAGTAGAGTTGGGTGTGGTAAAAATAAAAAAAATGAAAAACTAAAAAAAAAGTAAAAAAAAAAAGAAAAAGAAAGAATAAAATAAACCACACCCAACCTGAATAAGCAATAAAAGAGAAAATTTGTGGTTAAGAAGTGGACCCCAAATATAATTGTAGTGTCAAGGAGGGTTAGTCACTAATTCCCAAATGTACTATACTAGCCCCAAAACCAACATTACAAGTTGAATAAAGTTTATAGTGATCCTTTCCGACTATCCCAAAAAAAAAATTCAAATAAAATAAGGGAAAGCCTATGGTATTCTATGCATATTGATCGAAACTTCTTTTGTGACTATGAACGTCTCATTATCGTCCTTGCACTGACATGCATAATTGTATTATGAGAGTAGGACTTCTTTGTTGTGAGGGTACATGGGTTGTGTTGCTAGTTGCTTATCTGTTTGGATAGTGATATTAGTACATATGCTTGATTGTTTATTGCTAATATAATTCCATAGATTAATTTCTTTGTGTCACATTATTGTGCGACATAGGTCCATATAATAGTTTTGAAAAGTTGAAAGAAGGAGGGGGTGAAACTTTTGAGCAAAAATTGAGTTGACTACCATAGGTACCTTAGGTTTCTCTTGGTTATGCATCATGTTGTGATTATGATATGTATTTTTTGCCTGAGGACATGCAAATATTCTAAGTTGATGGTGTTGATGTGTTATGGTTTCATGGCACTTTCTATGCTTAAAACTATAAAAATATGCAAGTACATAGGTCATTTTGTTATATATGGTGTGTGTTTATATGTATGTTACAGGAAAATAGGATTGAAAGTGAAGTGGAATAAAATGAGAAGGAAAACTCCAAAAGGTAAAGTCACTGTTGGGAGTACGAGTTGTTAGGTGACTATACGACTTATAGCCTAAGTCGTCAGGAGACAGTAGATGAATGAGTTGAGAAGCAAGGTAAATGATGGCTATGACTCATACGATCTGACTATGAGTCATATAAAATATCATTATGAGAACACTTAATGGAAAGTCCTGAACATGAACCAGTGAGAGTCCAGTGGAGATGAGGCAGGCAATGAGTTGTAAGGTCTAACTATGACTCAGTGTGGAAAGCGTTCTAAGTATCTAGAGTTAGGATACTAAACGCTAAAAACTTATTAGAGCGACAAACAGTCCAACCAATGACTCATAAGGTCTCATGATGAGTCGTCATCACTGAGTGCAGCAGAAAAACAATGAAGTTGACAATGAGTCATCATTAGTCTAGATGACTCATTGCCTGAGGTGCCATTACCAACCTTATTTTCCTATTTTGTTTTGGTTAGGTTTTCTATGTTATTTTCAAAAACTATAAATAGTCCTTGAATATTTTTGTAAGATTTTACGCACTCTTTATATTCACAAACATCTATTGATTCTAAAATTTGACTTTTGATCTTGGAATCTATTTTTCGTGATTATTTTTTTGACTATTAATTTGAGAATTTGGATGCTCTTCTTAAATTGTTGTAAGATTAATTTTATGCTTTCTTTTATGAACTCCAAGTATATTCCTGCAAACATGAAAAGCTAAACCACCTAACTAGGATTGTGGGAACCGTGGTAGAATAACAAAAGAGGGGAAGGGTGAGATACTTCTAAATTAGTGTTTATGAATGTATTGTGATCTTGCTCAATTTCTATACTTTCCTAAGTACTACAGAAGTTAAGAACTTGTCGGTAATCGAGATCATCTTAACAAGAGAGGTTAAGATTAGGAAAAGAAGATTACAATAAAAATTTGAGGCTACCAACCCTCATTTAATTAACTTGATACAAAAAAATAGATAGTTAATCTAGGATAAAAGACAAGTGTTAGTAAGACGACACTCTAAGACTCACAAGGTGAAAAGGAAAATTCACCAAAGGTATTCACAAGATGGTTGGTAATACATAGCTTATTAGATCTTGTATGCAGAGCATTGCAATAGTTGGATAGAGCACGAGGAATATAGTCCTAGTATTCATTTCAGATTGATTCCAACCAAAGTGAACAAGATATGTTACTTCTTTATTGTTCTCCTAGCAAAAGCCCCCATTTATTTTTCTGCAATTTTCCAGCTTCTTCAGTTGGATACATAGCTTATCAGATCTTGTATGCAGAGAATTGCGATAGTTACAAGCCACGAGGATAGTTGGATATATAGCTTATTAAATCCTGTATACAGAGCATACAGGATGCATAGCTTATTAGATCCTGTATGCAGGATATTGCGATAGTTGGAAGCCACAAGGAATACAGTCCTAGTATTCATCTCAGATTTATTCCAACCATAGTGACCAAGATATGTTATTTCTTTACTGTTCTCCTATCAAAAGGCCCCATTTATTTTTCTATAATTTTTTGACTTCTTCAGTAAATTTGTGAGACATATACGACCTATTCCTTGTGGGTTCGACCCCAATCTCTATTGGATTACTATATTTGACATCGACCGTATTATATTTCTTTGGAGTTATAGCTTGGGTGACATAAATAGATAGCATCTTAGGTTATAGGTGGCTCTCATTCAGGTCATAGTAGTCATAGTTCATAAAGTTCTGGTCCAATATTACAAGGTTCTCAACCTAGGTTTCCCAGCCATGGCAGTTATTCTAGGTACAGTATGTCAGAGAGTTCTAAGGGCATGTTTTGATTGTAAGGAAATTGGTCATTGGTTTAAGGAGTTCCCCAAGCATGAGTTGGTCAGCTAATTGGGTTTAGCTCATATTTCTCACATGGTTAGTACTTTGGGGGTTTGTTACAACTATAGAGAGAGCATTTCATTGTCCCTAACATGGGGTTGTTGGACAGTCAGTACAACTAGATTAGTCTCTTACAGATGTGATACCTTTAAGAATAGACAGTGCACTTAGAATTTTAGTCGGTCATTTAGATACTTAGTTGGAGGTCAGATGAATTTGTATTTTTACTTCTTTGAGAAGTCAAAGGCCACGACTTTGGATTTTGTCGTTATAGGTGCACTTTTTATTTCTATCTTTAAGTTTTTGTTTGAATTATGTTGGGATTTTTGTACCCATCGGTGGATACATGTCTTGATGTTACTATATTGATTGTCATATGCCTTCGTATAGATTTATGCATACTTGACTACCCCGTAGATAATTTCTTTTAGTAGTAGATTGAGTGGGTTGTTGTGGTAATTTCCTTGGGGTATAGCATTTGGGTTAAAGTCCCTTTCTATTGGCATATTATCCTTAGTGTGACATTTGAGTGGTACTGGTTATGTTTTTCATTATCTTGTGCCACCTTAACTTTATACTATTATTGTCAATGTTATTGTTTTAACTTTGATTGAATCTTTCTTGGTGGACGACTAGACTAGTGTTATCTAGTTAGTACTTTCTCCTTGCAATTCTTACCTATTGGTGTAGATTAATACCTCGGTTGATTAGTTTTCCTCTCTATTAGTAAGTTGAGACTAGTTATCAAGTGGAATATGAAATTCAAGGTATGCTTGGCCTTTTGTGGTGTTGTTATGATTTTAGCATTGGTACTTATTTTTATGGACCATTCATAAGTCTGATTAGTTTGAGGGTTGTCCTTCCAGTTTGGTGTGTTTGTTGCTTGGTTGTTCTTTAGACCCTAGTATCAGTGTTGAGTTGATTACTCTATTCTTTCTGTGATATGGTTCACTGTAATGAGTCTCTAGGTCATTTTCTGAATTTACATATGTTTTTTGTCATTTTGACCTTTTCTATAGATTCTCGAAGTCATTTGTGACTTGTTGGAACTGATAGTTCAGTTATCGAGTAGTTCATTTGGTTTTTAGAGCCAATTCCCAATTTTGAAGTCTTCACTATTTAGGATTGGTATCGTGTGTAAACTTTAGTTTATCAAACTTGTATGCTAATTTTGACAATTTCATCAGCTTCAGAATAATAATTTTTGGTTTACGGGACCTTTGGTTTGGGTCCCAAGGCTTCTGGACTCATTTTGGGCTATTTGTCAGAATTTAATAAAAATAGCCTTTTGGAGCGGGGCTCTATTTTTGTTGAAATGACCTCGGATAGAAATTTGACTGCATTATTGAGTCCAAAATTTTAAATTTGATAGGGTAGCATAATTCATTTGTGTTCACGGGATTTTGAATGAATCTCGAGGAGTTGGTTCAAACTTGGAATTATGTAAGTTTAAGTTTGTGCATCACTCAGCTTGTGCATCCTCTTAAGTGGACAAAGTTCGCTTAAGCGAAAGCCATTTAAGTGGCCAATCAGTTGTTTTAGCGACTAAAGCTTTCCGAGATGAGTCGCTTAAATGGTGGTTTGTCTGCTAAAGCAGATATCGCTTAAGAAAAAGGGCCAGACCTGTCAGGTACCGCTTAAGTGGTATTGATATTGCTTTAGCGGTGACTGCTTAAGAGGTTAAGTGGCCACTTAAGAGCCTTCTTACCTATTTTTCTCCCTTTTTCACAAGTCTCAAGAGCTAAAAGCCCTAGAGAGTGTGGGAATTCGGAAGACAAATTATTGGGAGATTGTGGGGTGTTTGTGAGCTCAAATTTATTATTCCCTCATTGAAATCCTTTTAAGTTCCTGTCTATTATTAGTTTAATTCTTCTCTATAGACCAAAATCCCTAGATTATTGTTGGGTTGATTTTAGTATCATTTGAGCTCATAATTTAACAATTCTTAAGGGTAAATGACCCTTGAACATAGAGGGAAGTGTTGATAGTTTTGAAAGAATGATTCTACAAGGGGCCTTTTGGACTTAAAGCATAAAAATGCAATATGGGTACCGTTGTAGAATGGCATCGTGTAGAAGCTTCTCAAAGAGTAAATCACCAATTAAGCGGACTTCACAAGGCTTTTTTTAGTGTCCATGTAGGCTAAGCTTACTTTTCCCTTAGATTAAGCTTGTGTGTAGTATGGATATGATGATATGCTAGTTTTGGGTTGGGAATTAGATCTTGGAGATATTCCTTACATAAATTGAATTATTTAGTTAATTAAGGAATAATAATTAGACGTAATTGACCTAACCACTCATTCTTTAGGAAGAATTATTATTTTAGGACTCAACGAGTCTTATTTAGTATCTTGTAGTGAAGTTTGACACCCTAGTCGAGTTTGGATTGAATTTGCCTTAGAGTGGATTATCGGGGTTAGAGTGGGTCCCTTCGGCCAAGCTTATGCCAAGTTTACTATTAATTCCTTATGGACTCAATACGTCTTGCATATTTTTCTAATTATATTATTAATGCCGAGAAGGTTTTAGGCATGTGATGGTTTGTTCTAGATTAATGCTTAGGAGATGTTAAGACAGGTTCGATTCTGGCATTATTGTTAATATTAGTACCAGTTCAAGTTCGATGATTTATGATACTAATATTGGATTGATTCTAGTATTACTGATGATATGAGATTCAATTTGAGTCTGGTATATGAGATACTAGTTTCCGTTTGATTCCTGTATTATGAGATTATTCCTTACGGTTGTATTTTATGGTATGGAAGGATCCACGATTATGATTTTGAAATATGGTTAATTAGTATAATTCCTGTTACTACTCCTTAATTTCACCTACTAGGTTTATGAGGGCCCATGTTGGGTTATTCACTGCACCTTTTGGGCTTATGAGACCTAGTTATGTATTGATAGCTATGTTTTCATTGATATTATTATTCTAATTGTTTACTTACACTATTTGGAGCAATATTTCAGGTTTACCTTCTTCCCTTAACTTAGCTTATTTATCTTGAATTTTATTACATTTATATTATGATTTAGCTCAACCGACCAATGAAGCCAACTGAGTATCCATGGCTTTGGTCCTCATACTACACTTTTGCACCCTTTTTATGCAAATTCGAGTACCAATTGCGCCTTTAACACTGTGATTGTACTAGTCAGAGTTTGGAGATAGGGTGAGCTCTCAGATCCAAAGTTTACCTTTTAGCTATCTTCTATTTTTGGTTAGTCTTTCTATTTTTGAGACTATTGTACATTGACTTTGATAGTACTCATATTCATTAGGATTAGAGGCTCTTATACCGACTTTACTAGGTTGTGGAATGATATTACTCTCTCTTATTTCTCTTCATATATATTTTTTTCTTATGATTTATTTCTTGTAATTTGGTTACCTGTATAACTCTGTCATTTATGCCATTTTTCCACCAACTAGCCCATTATTTATAATTTCAACTATGGTTTGGCTTACCTACTGGTGAAGTAAAGTAGCTACCATCATAACTCAGGAAATTGGATCGTAATAAATTTGTATTGGAGCCAAGTTCACCAGCATTCTTGGTATAAGATCAAGTGTCTAGTAGAGTCCAACAATCGAAATGATAATGTTTGTTTCTTATCTTTGGTAGGCTATAGTAAATTCTTAGGAAATCTTCACTCTCTTCACTCATTTCATGATGAAAGTGTGAGTTGGTTTCTAAGGTTCATTTGGATTCACTCTTTCACAGATGGCTAGGACGCGTGCTACTTCTATATGAGATAAGGACCCTGAGTTCAAAACTAGGGATCCTACCAGAGTACGTGGATGACCTAGAGGTTGAGGACATCCGAGAGATGTAGCCCTAGCTAGAGACTAGGATAGGGGCCTTCACTAGATGTTATTTCTGCTCCCGTACAAGAGATTCATCCACCCCATCTAGTGGTAGGCCAGGGGACAGTCCAGGCTCTACTGTAGTTTATTTCTTCATCACTGCTATGGGATACACTGGTTCAGCTCTTTGGTTTAGTTGGTAATGCACCATTTGATGGTGCTCGGTCTATAGATTAGAGTGATACTAAGTAATAAATGCAGCCTATAGTTGTGGCTCCTAGATTTAAGATTTATCCAGTATCATTAGTCGCTCAGCTGGTACTTACCCAGCCTGCTATGCCTATTGAGGAGCAAAAAATGTTGGGTAGATTCTTAAGGTTGATTCCTCCTAGGTTTTTTGGCACACCGAGCGAGGATGCATATGAGTTCTTGGTTGAATCTGAGGATAGACTCCGTAATTTATGCATAGTTGAGACTCGTGGTATGTACTACACTTCTTTCAAGTTAGATTTGGTGGCTCGACATTGGTAGAGGGGTTATATTAATTCTAGGCTAGCTGGATCTCCCCCGTTGACATAGACTCAGTTCTTTGAGGTTTTCTTGGAGAAGTATATGACTCGTATCCTGAGATATCAGTTCTCAAGATTGGAAAAGGGATCCATGACTATTTTGGAGTCTGAGACTTGATTTTATACATTAGCTAGGCATGTTACTTCTATTTTGTTGGCCGAGTATAAGTGGATTTAGTGGTTTGTTCGAGGATTGAGATTTTTTCTTTTCATGGATACACAAAGATTTATTGTCGTCGGTAGATCTTTTATTAAGGTTTGCGATCATCATGCCTAACTTATGGAGGAGATGCAACACGAGGACTAAGAGGTCATGATAAGAGGTCGCTCTGCCAGGGCGATTTTAGTAGGAGCTGGTGTGGCAAACGGTTCAGGGGCAGGTATTACCATAGTAGGTACCCACCATGCTAGTCATCAGCATTAGGGTTAGTGTAATAGTCCCATTCATGCCATACTTCAGATTGTTGATTGAGGTCAGCCAAGATATAGTGATCATCCTGGTCAGACTAGTGGTTATCCTTTGAGAGGTTCATCTTTTGGGTTCTCTAGGCGAGGTGTTTATTCTGGGGCATGTCATGATTATGGGGCTTTTATCCATTTCTCTAAAGAGTGTCCCAGGCGTGGGGTAGTTATTCCAACATCTTAGAATGTTTCGCCTATAAGGTAGTACCGCCCCCAGCTAGAGGTGGCATACAGTGTCATCGGCGTGGTCCCTATAGTGCTTGTGGAGGTCCTCAAAAAGGTAGGATAGGAGATCAGTTAGGTTCCTATCCAAGTGGTGGACAAGGTCATTTATATATTATTCCGAGTAGATTAGAAGCAAAGTCTTCGGATGTTGTTATTAAAGGTATGATATCAGTGTGCTGTTGCATTCAAAAGCATACGCAAGTGTACGTGATCTTACAAGTAATATAGTGACTTAGACAGTCGGATATCGTACCCACGAGGACTATACAACTAGCAAATTAACCAACTTTAGTTTTTGACAAGGAGGTATTCAGTGTTGTAATGTATCAACATGATTTTAAAGTTTTGAATAAAAATGTAACTAAATAAGTAATAACAATTTGTGACAATAACAAAGAAAGCAAAGGTTGCAAACAGTACTGATGAGAATTCCAGGGTTGAGGCACAGCTAACAATCTTACAAATCTCTATTCTTATTGTCGTCTAGTTGGTTATTGGGTTGTTTATTCGTAGGGTTTATAACACGATCATGGTTTCCCGACCTCTAATCTTCTACCTATATGAACTTTGCAACTACATCATTGAGAGGGGATACAATAATCCATTTAGATGTATATGGATTTCTTCGTACAATTGAACTAAGCAAGGCTTCTAGGTATATCCCTATCCTAGATACTGATTCAAATCCTCTATTTTATAGAAGGATAAGAACCTTGCTCCTTAATTTGTGCATTCTATCCTACTATTCTCCTCCCGGATTCACATAAAAATATAGATTTATTCTAATGGTGGCCACTCATCAAAATTGTAAGCACAAGAAATTAAGAACAACCCATATGATAATCCAACAATAACCACAATAAAGAATATCAAAGAGTAATCTTGTTCTTGGCCTCAACCCTAGAACAAGGGTGTTTAGACACTCATATTTGAATTCAACATCAAAAGCAAATAATTAATCATACCAAGAATTAATCTAGAAGTAAAGAAGTTCAAAGAAATTCTAAGAACCCTAAAAGAGAGATTTTGTTGTTTTTCCACCCTTGTTGTGCTTTCCAAAGTATACCCCAATTGCATTCCTGTGTTGGCTTTTATACTGGGATAATTTAAGACTAAGTGGAATGGAGCATACATTGCACTCTATACTGCACCGGAATGGAGCCCGCCTCGCAGGCATATTGCGCGCCTCCACTGGAATTTCTCTTCACAAATTTCTCTAAGGCAATGAAGCCCACTATGGAGCCTGCATTGCGAGCATATCGCCTTCAGCTACTGGAAGTCACCTCCAAAAATCACACTAAGGCATGGAACCCCTGAAATGCATCCCGCATCGCGGACTATTCTCCCTCCTCTACTGGAAATTGTCTTCAAATATTCTTCTAAGGAATAAAACTTTTTCCCTTCAACTCGTTGCCCCGTTACCTGATCCAACCTTCCAAGCTTGCTTTCCAAATCCTTCCAGTGTCCGCAATACTAAATGTACAATACCCATATTGATCATCTCTTTCTTCTCATCATGCATCCACTTGAGCCAGAACTCATCAACAATCCATACTATATTACTAATCATATCCATTAGCTCAAATTATTTAATTACACACAAAACACAATGAAAATATACATTTTAGCTCTTAGAACTTGGACTATCATGGTTGAATATTGGTGCTCGGACATATAAATAGCCCAAGATCACCACCTCACACTTAGAACCTTGTTCTTCCTCAAATACTTCAAACAACGCTATATTCAATTATGCTTAGTCATCACAACCTAGGCGAAATACTTGTGTTGGGCACTCATGGACCCAACAAAGACTCTCAACTTAAAACATGTCAATTCACTTCTAAAAACATGGGATGGCTCTGTTCTAACAACCTTACCTCAAAAGGGAATTTCCAGTCTGTTGGCAAACTCAACAAAGTTGTTCAATCAAGAACATTACACGTCACCTGATTTTCATCCATATGCACCCTCACAACAAGAATGTTTCCCACATTCACTCTCAGTCTTATAATATATAACAGAATAGGAATTTCAAAAAAACCAAACCTCTCACTCTCATCAAAGAATTTGTACACGATAGATAATGAACCATAAGCTTGCACTTAGTGTACTTCTCCACTAATAGTCAAATATAGTGATGAAGGATCAACTAGGACTTTCAAGGTTGTAATGTAGGCTAGGGGATGGGTAGGAACTATTTAGGTAAATAGTAACTAATTTCCCTAAGAACTTTAGTACCTCACCTAAACACTTACATGATCAAATTAACAACCAATTACTTTCTTTGTATCCTTTCCTTCCACTTTTGCTTTAACCCTTTCTTATAATACATGTTACATACACTATGTGGGATTGTCATTCATTCACCATTTTTTTTCCTTTTCTTTACAGATTTTCTCTTTTATTTTTTCTTCCAATACTTGTTTCTTTTCTTTATTTCACACTCTCAATCACCACATATGTCACTTCCTATCTAAATAGTAATTTCTTAAGGGCTTTAATTTTTCCATGCTCTTTAATCAACTCTCTACTCCTTATTTTAATCATTTTTACTAAAGCGCTTAGGAGTATTTGGACCAAATTATGATTAAAGAATAAAAGGAGAATAAACTACTCATGAGGCTACCAAAGAAATAAGGCTATAGGCTCAAAGGGGTTAACTAGGAATATGCACAAGGGCAGGTAAATAAGGTCTAAAAATTTGGCTATCAATAAAAATGCCTACATTATTTCCTACGTCCAACATTCTTTATTTTGCTTCATAAACACACAGGGAAAGTTCTAGACATTACTATACATGCGAAATAACTATAAATCTCTCTCACTCTTGGTGCATGCTAGAATCAAGTCGGGTCCCTATGGTTCTGATTTATCACTGGTCAAATTCAAATTTAAGCCAACAAACCACAAATTTCACCTATTGAGATTAAGTGTTTACATAAGTTCCTTTTTAAAATTATGAATTGCTTCTATTTCAACAAAACGATGTTCCAATTTAATCAACCACAAGGCCCAACACAAAGACTTTCTCCTTAAGGGTGTGGTTAGGTTCTTATCACTTCTCACTACCTACGCTAACTCCCTTAAGACGGTCGCCATCCATCCATTATATGGGAGGGCATCCAACTATGATGACTTATTGAGAATTGACTTAAGGGAAAGAATAGCATTTGTAATTATCAAGTAATATAACTACTAGCATGAATTGCCTTGAGGGAAAAATAGAATTACTACGAAAGAAAATTACTACAAAACAAACTTCATCAGTACTAACTATTACAGACCATATAGTTCTGAATAGCTAGAATGAATCAATCCAACACACTAAAGAAAAATATAAAAATAAAAATATCCAAACAATAAGAGTACAAGGAATGAAATTCCACCACCCCACACTTAAAATGAAGCACTATCCCAGTGCTTGAAAAGTAAGCCGAGTATGAGGTGGGGATGACTCCCTGATCATATGTCATCATCGAACACTGGCCCATAAGACTCAACTCCCAAATCAGGGTCATCTACATTTGTCTTCTCTAACTTCGAATCCGAATAGCATAGTCGGTGCTCCTTATTGATAGGCATATTATCATCAACAGGCTCCACAAAATTAGGGCCGATTTGCAGCCTGGTCCTCGCATGATGACCAAGAGGATAATCTAACTTTACAGCTCTAATCTCCTGCTGGGTGGCTGGACACCCACCAATCTACAATTGAACATCAGTAGCCCATATATTCGAGCAATGATCTCTTCATTTTGATCTTTATGCTCGGACATAGTCAAGAATTCATAGATAAATATAATAAACTATCTCAATCGAAGAAAAATTATAAAGCACAATTTAAACGAAAACTCAAAGAGAAACGACGAAACTGACAAGTAAAAATCAAAGCATGTCAAATTGAAATTGACATACTTCGTAAAGAGCTTGATGATGCAAAAATAAAATTAAACATCTTTATGGCATCCCCAAGCCACAGTTTTGTAAGATAAAATTCCTTCAAAAACAATTCAAGATCCTCATCAGGGTCATTTAAATTAGCTAATACCTTTTTCTCCTCTTGAGGATCCATCTATTTTATCTGTGGATAGAAAGGGCATAAATCCTATAGTTGCAGGCATAAGCCTAAAAGTGTATGGGTTTGGAAGCCTAAAGGAAGCACATCTAACCCAAAAGGACCCAAGACCACTTGGGTACCTAAGCAAAATTAATTTTCTCATTTTGCAGGAACATGTCTGCGAAAACCATAAAAAGAAAATATGGTCTCTTGATGGCAGATGTTCCAAATACATGACCAGAAAGAAAGAAACATCCTCTACTTTGAAAAATGCAGGTGAAAGATCAATTAAATTCAATGACAATGCCAGATACAATGTCATTAGAGTCGATTCAGTAAAGCTCAGCTTCTCATACGAATCTACCAAAGTATGTCTAGTTGATGGACTCAAGTATAACCCACTCAGCATCAGTCAACGGTATGATGATGGTTTTGGAATCTCCTTCAAACAAAAAATAGTTCAACACATATGACAAAATTAGTATTTATCTCTTAGGTGAACGCTAAAAATGGGAAAGAGCAGATGCAACATATCACATCATCAACAGATGTCTCAACCATAACATGCAGTGATGAAGAACAGGTAAGTTATTTACAATCTGTAGATAATATTTACACAATCTCTGAGCCATCACAAGAAGAATCGACTATACACCCTTCAGAGTCAACTTTTACATCTGAAACAATGAAATTAAAATGAATACAGATATATATCTCAAGGCTATTCCCTCCAAGAAAGTAATGATTTCAATAAAATTATTTTTTCCATCAGAATCAATACAAATTATTATTATTAGTTGTTGCCCTAAAATGCATGAAGCTTTTCCATATAGTTTATCCATGAAGAAATTTTTGGGAGACAACTTCCAGAATTTGAAAATCTATTATACCCAAAAACATGTTCTTAAACTGCTAAAGAAGTCCATAGTCTCAAGCGATCTCCAAAGGTTTGGCATAAAAAATTGAGTGCTTCCCAATTTTTTTTTAAAAAAAAGGGGTAATTTTGATGCAATTCTAAGTCTTAAAACTTTTTTTAAAGTCTTCTTATTATACATGTTTTAAT
This sequence comes from Capsicum annuum, assembly GCF_002878395.1. Lineage (NCBI taxonomy): Eukaryota > Viridiplantae > Streptophyta > Magnoliopsida > Solanales > Solanaceae > Capsicum > Capsicum annuum. The sequence goes on from NW_025857693.1 coordinate 485,271, forward strand.
ATTATTCCTGATAACTCTAACATTTTCTTGTGAGAATTTTGCTATTCTGATAAAAGTTTTTATCACATGAGTGATGCCCCAAGTTCATAACTCAGCAAGGAGCAAATTTTAGTTGACTGCTGTACTTAAATCCTATGAATCATGTGTCAACTACTTGATTTTAATTTGTCTTTTGAGTCTGTTTTCAGAATGTTTAACAATACCAGTGTTGTTAGTCTATATAAATGTTTTGTGTATCTAAGGAAAAACAGATTGACATTAAGCATCATTTTATTCATAATCATGTAGAAAGTGAGATTTTTTATTCCAAAAAATTGCTGGTAATTTTTAAAAACCATCGCTAAAAGAAAGATCTTCTTTTCTTAGAAAAAGATTTGGCGTTAACCTTTTATGAGTCATATTTTTTGACACAAATCTTTTTATTTTTACAAAACCATTGCCAGAATAAGATCATATTTTCTAAGAAAAAAAAGGATTTGGCATTAATTATTTATGAGTCATATTTTTGGACACGAATATTTTTACTTAGTCCAATTTTACCTACTTTACCAAAAAGGAGTATTTTCAAAAGGGATGTCATTATTAACTTCACCATTTCCCATGCCTCCTCTACTGCCCTTTTTTCTTCCCCATGCAGTGTCATTTCACCTCCATTAGTCTCCTTTCACTTCATGCCTCTTCACTTTCTCCTTCATTATCTCTTCTGAATAGTCACATCTTACCCTCTTGCTTCTAGTCCTCTTAATAGGCTCTTCTTCTCCCTCTCTCATCCTATAAATCTCATCTCTTCTGTCACTCATGAAAAAGACTCTCCATGGCCAACATATCCAGAATCTCTTCTGATGATCTTGTTCTTCTTTTTGAGTCATCCGATGAATCCTCATCTTAATCCACTCTCCTTAAGAGACGATGACCCCCTTCCATCCCCGTCTCCTCTGTCTAAAAACCTCATCTAAATCCTTTTAACTCCCCCCTTTAGAAGAGATGCACAAATTATGGACAAATTCTCACAAAGAAAAATTACACTCCTTTAAAAATCGCTCCATACCGGTTGCATCATCAATCTAAGTCTATTGAAATATGACTCTTGCAATGTCAGCCACTTTTGCAAATTTCAAGATCTGTTCTTACTTTTATGCCTCTGTGGACTTCTAGTTTATGAAGAGCTTATTCACATGTTTTATGCTAATCTCCAACTTTCCCCAGACAGTGGTGAATTCGAGACTCTTGTGTTAGGCACAAGAATTGTCTTGAACAACTTCTTGTTTGAAAATATTTTTGATACTAAGTTTTCTGATGGGGTCCCTTTTATGAACAATAACTGGCCGGGGGACTTTGAAGTGGGTTTTAAGAAAGCCAAGAAATTTTCATCTGACCCTGACTCCATGTCAAGCAACTTTGGCCCCTTGTCTTTATGTTTCAAATTTCGAATAATGTCCCATATCATTGCTACCACCCTGCTTCCATAAAAAGGATCCCTTAGCAATATCACTTGTCATGATGTCTTCATGTTGTACTATCTGGTCAAAAAGATCAAAATCAATTGGGTAACCTAGATACGAGAGTACATGCTTGAGAGTGTAAGGGAAGTCCATGCCTCTGCCAGTTTGCCATATGGGCTGTCATCACCCGAATCCTTCTGTTCTACTCCATCAATCTCTCTTCTTATCCCCCCTGTAGAAGTTGCTGAAACTTATAATTCAAGCAAATTTAGCAGTATGGGGTATGTCCTGATGGAAGATGAATGGTATAAGAACGAGTCTACCCTTGCTAACGCTGAACCTCCAAAGGTAAGTAAATCTATTTCTAACTCCTCTATCTCTTTGTTAAAGGAACTCGAAGAACTCAAGCAACGGTTCAAAGCTATTGAGGAATGTGTCATACAACTCCAGGAGTCTACTACCAAACTTCGTGAACTTGGAAAAAGTACAAGCTCTGACATAATTGTAGTTTGGCTGGCACTCGAAGGGCTCAAATGAGAAAGAGTTAAGTTGTTCTCCTGAGTTCTCTCTCACATGAACTCTTTCAAATCCCAAGTATCTTCCTCGGATGATGATCTGGCTATCTCTGTTCAAACCTCCTATTCCTCCTTTGTCAAAAAAATTAAAAAATCCTATGACAAGTTTTGTCATAATATGCTTAATACCCTAACATACTTCCTGGCAAAACGGTGAATTATGAATATTTAATCAAAAGGGGGTTCCTATCCCTTATGTTAATGGGTTGAAAGATAATCTTTATCACACTATCTGACATATTTTTTTGGTCTGCCTAGTTAATAGATTATGATTGTCTATGCTTTTCTATTATATGTTGTGTGATGCTTTGTCTATGTATTTTGTTTTTTGCGGAAATTCTTTTTTATTATGCCAAAAGGGGGAGAAAGGTAGGAACATTAAGAAATCAGGAAGCACCCATCATTCAGGAGGAACAAGTCAATGGTAGACTTTTGACACACAAAAGTCGACTGAACATCAAGAAATCAGAAAGCACCTATCAGTCAGGAGGAACAAGTTGACAGTCAACTTTTGACACACAAAGGTCTGCTGATACCCAAGAAACTTGGGACAGTAAAAATGCTTACAAGTCACGGGGAGCAAGTCAACTTTTGGTACACAAAGGCTGACAGATACCCAAGATACCTGGGATAGTAAAAATGCTTACAAGTGAGGGGTAGCAAGCTGACAGATAGGGAAGTCAACTGATGTTTACTCTTGTTTGTCATTATCAAAAAGGGAGAGATTGTTAGCCTCCAAACTCTATGTTTTAATAATGACAAACTAAAAAGTAGATCTTTGCAGGACATTGAAGACTACTAATAAAGAAAGCCAACTCTGGGAATGGAAGGACATCAACTTACGATCTGTGGCATCAAAGAAAATCAATCAGAATGAGAACAAACGGAAAGATAATCTCAGTCCCATAAGTCTCGACAAATCAAATTAATAATGAGGAATCTCTAGCCCAAAAGTCTTGAAAAATCAAATCAATAATGACTAATGAAAAAAAGAAAAGATCACAAGCACATTTGGAAAAAAATCAATCTATATGAGGCCAAAAGGAAAAACAAATCATATACATATCTGATGTGGACGTGATCCAAGGCCTTATATGGATATATCATACAGCTACATTCCTCAATCAAGGAATCAATTTAAATTCTTGATTGAGATGAAATCTCTTAGATTTCCTTATGAAGAGTAGCAATCGAAGACTATAAAAGATAAAGACTGAAGACATACATGAGTTACGTAACACCAATGAGAAAAATCAAAGTTTCTCAATCTTAGTCTCGCAAGGCTTTGTAACTTTTAGTTTATAATTGTTATATAAAGAGTAGGATCGAGTCAACTTTGTATTATCAACTGAAGTTGTGTCCCAAGATCTAAAGAGCAAAATAAGTCTTCAGAACTTGTTTTCTTTCATTGTACTCGATCCCGATATTGAACGATCTAAGGAAACTTTGAAACCTAAGGGTACTGGAAGTAGGCACCATATTAGTGTTCCAAACCAGGATAAATTTTTGTGTCTTTACCTTGTATTTAAATATTTATTTGCTTAATTGTGTTAAATCTAATTTATTTTATGAAGTGCTCTGATATGCAGGAGAGTCAACTAAAAGGAATCAGTAGTCAACTCATAGAAAAATTTCAATTCACCCCCTCTTGAATTTCAATTATTGCAAAATTTCTAGACTTTAAGATGGTAGAAAGTAAGACTGTAGTTACTCGAGTACAAGAATTGTAAGTCATAATCCATGATCTCCTTGTTGAATGTAGAATTTTATTTAATACCCTTGTTAAGCATTTTAAGAATGTTCTAAATATTCACTTAACCTTAGTTGTAGATTTAGCTATGAATGATTCTTTTTAAGTGGTTGCAATAATTGAGAAGTTACCACCTTTACAGAAGTACTTCAAAAACTACTTGAAGCATAAGCACAAGGAAATTTCTGTTAAAGAACTTATTGTGAGTTTGAGGATTGAAGAGGATCATAAAGCAGCAGAAAAGAGGTCTTATGGGAACTTAACATTAAATGGAGCAAATATTAAGGAAGATGATCCCACTAAATTTAAGAAAAGAAATAAAACATCAGGACAATAAGGCAATCCTACTGAGAAGAAATTTAGAAAGGAAATTGCTTCAATTGTGGAAAAATTAGCCACAAGTCTACTGATTGTCGGGCTCCAAACAAGGACAAGAAAAATAATCAAGCAAACATGGATGAATCTAAAGAATAATAGACAAGCTTTGTGCTATGCTTTTGAAATGTAATCTAGTTGGAAATACTACAGAGTGGTGGATTGATTTAGGTGACACGCGCCATATATATGCCAAAAAAACTATTTGCATCATATGATCTAGATCAAGCTGATGAAAAGATATTCATGGCAAACTCCGCTACAACAAACGTTGAAGAAACAAAAAAGATTTGCTTAAAGATGACATCATGTAAGGTGGTGACACTAAATAATATCCTTCGTGATCTGGAATTGCAAAGAACTTACTTTCTACTTCAGTTTTAACTAAGAATGGATCCAAATGTGTATTTATTTTTTATAAAGTTGTAATAAGTAAGGGTGAAGTGTATTTAGGTTCTTCTTACTTACTCGAGTCAAATGATTTATTTTATGATCGTTTAGGACTTCAATTATAAAACCTAGTAAAAACTGATTTTTTAGAAGTTCTGCCTAAATTTGAGTGCAATAAATCAAAGTGTCAAACATATGCTGAATCTAATTATGCTAAGCATTCGTATAAGTCTGTTGAAAGGAATTCCAATCCATTAGACTTATTAACATAGACACTTGTGATGACGTCAACACCATCTCATGGTGGAAAAAAGTATTTCATAACTTTTATTGATGATTACACTGGATATTATTATATCTATTTGGTTAATAGTAAGGATGAAACAATAAAAGCATTTAGAAAATAAAAGACTAAAGTTGAAAATCAATTGGATAAAATGATCATAATAATGAGAAGTGATAGAGATGGAGAGTATGAATCTCCTTTTGTGGAGATATGTTTAGAAAATGAAATTATCCATCAAACTAATGCCTATACTCACCTCAATCAAATAGAATTGCGGAAAGAAAAAATCAAACATTAAAGAAAATGGTAAATATCTTACTAATAAGTTCATGTTTATCACAAATCTTGTGGGAGAAGTTATCCTTCCAGCAAACCAGATACTCAATAGAGTACCCCATAGAAAAACATAATATGTTCTATATGATAAATGAAAAGAACAGAAATCCAACTTGAAATATTTTGACGTGTAGGGATGTCTAGCCAAAGTTCAAGTTCCTATACTCAAAAGATTGAAAATAGGACCAAAGACTCTGGATTGTGTTTTTATTAGATATGGTATAAATAGTAAAGCATGCCAATTTTTGGTTCATAAATCCGAACTTTTGAACATCCATGATAATACGATAATTGAATCAGATAATGTTGAGTTCTTTGAACATATTTATCCATACAAGACTAAACATGAGTTGTCTAGTGAAGGGTCTAAACAAACTAGGGGTGAACCAAAGGATAATGTACATAATAAAACGAATCCAAGGCATAGTAAACATCAAAGAATGTTAACTTACTTCAGATCAGATTTTGTAATATTTCTTCTCAAAATGAGCCTCAAACATTCAAAGAAGTGATGTTTTTTGTGGACTCGTCATTTTGGAAAGAGGTTATCAATAGTGAGATTGATTCAATTATGAGAAATCATACTTAGGAGTTGGTAGATCTTCCTCCAGGAAATAAACCTTTAGGTTTAAAATTAGATATTCAAAAGGAAAATAAAAGTTGATGGTACTATTGACAAATACAAGGAAAGAGTTTATGTGAAAGGCTTTAAACATAAAAAGGCCTTAATTATTTCAAACAAACTTGCTAGTAACAAAAATAATGTCCATTCGGATATGATTTGTGCTAGTTGTGGTATATGATCTTGAATTTCATCAAATGGATGTGAAAACAACTTTCTTAAATAGAGAATTGGAGGAAGAAATTTACATAGAACAACCTGAGGGTTTTGTGGTTTCTAGTAAATAAAGAAAAGTGTGAAAACTTATTAAGTCACTTTATGAAGTAAAATAAGCACCTAAATAGTGGCATGACCGTGTTGACAAATAGATTAAAGGTAAATAAATGTGATAAATGTGTTTATATTAAAGACACTCTAAATCATAAAGTCATTATTTATTTGTATGTGGATGACATGTTGATCATCAGTAGACACATTTCTGACATAAATGCTGCTAAACAAATGGTTGAGAGCAAATTTGATATGAAAGACCTCGGAGTTGTTGATATAATCTTAGGGATAAGAATTCATAGATTTTCACAAGGGTTGACATTGTCACGGTGTCATTACATTTAAAAGGTACTTGATAAGTTCACTTATTAGATTTCAATATTACCAAGACTCCATTAGACGTGAGCTTTGCACTTAAAAAAATGAAGGTGAAAATGACTCATAATTAGACTGCACAAGAATTTTGGAATGTTTAATGTATATCATTAATTTTACGCGACCAAATATAGCATGTGCTCTAAGTTAATTAAATCGGTATATGAGTAATTCTAATCAAACCCATTGGATGACAATGAATAGAGTTCTGAGGTATATAAAACACACTCAAAAATATGCATATGTTTTGCATTATAACAAATATACAGAGTAAATTGAAAGATATAAAGGTAAAAATTAGATCACCGGTTCAAATAAAGTAAAATCCATGGGTAGATATGTATTTAATCTTGATGGAGGAGCAGTCTCTTGGAAATCATCCAAATGGTCATGTATCGCCCGCTCTACAATGGAATCTGAACTTATAATATTAGATAAAGCCAGTGAAGAAGTTAAATGGCTCCAAAATTTCTTGAAAGATATTTCTTAATGGCACAAACCTTTGGTACTAGTATGCATACACTATGATAGTCAAGTGACAATAGGTAGGTCAGGGAGCATGATGTATAACAGTAAATCTTGTCATATAAAATGGAGATATAATATTATTAGAGAACTATTTTCAATTGGAATGATCACGGTTGCCTATGTGAGTTAAAAATATAATATGCCGGATCCACTTACAAAAGTCCTAACTAGAGAGGATTGAGAAATCATCAAAGAGAATGGTTTTAAGGACAATATAAGTCATCACGATGGTAATAATGCCTAGAGGACTGGAGATCCCAAAAGCTATATTCAAGGAGATCAAACAAAATTTTGATTAACGGTCAATATTGTCAATTAACTCAACCCATTCTCACAATAAAGACCGTAACAACCCAAGAAATTTAAGCCAAAGATATAATTATGCTTTAAGTACATGTAGCACTAAACATCGAGTTTTAACAATATAAGAAGGAATTTGGCCATTTACAAAGGGAACAAGAAAACCCCTAGCCCTTAACCAAGCCAAACCTCCCTTTACCAATCGATTTCTTAAGAAATAACTAGTTCTAAATTAGCATAACTTATAGATTTGATGTATCTTTAAGCTCCAGACCACAAATGATAGATAATTGAATTATCTTTTCAACACATCCATTTTTGCCTTAATTTGATATCAAGGTGAAAAGTTATAACCTTTAGTGAACCACTGCTCTACAGTGAGATATCACGAACCAGCCCATGATCATGGTTACATTGTATAATTGTATAATGGTCTTTTTTAATCAAGACAATCCCAACATCTGAAAGTGATAAGTATACCTTTCAACCACAAGAGGAAACAATGATTGTGCTTTGAAACCAGATACTTTCGTGAGTCCCACAAATGCTCGTGATTGAACCTTTAAACCTACAAACCAAGGTCTGATTGTAGGTAGATCGCACAATCATACCAAGGCTCATCTAATCATGTTCATAGAACTCCCATCTAGCTCCCAACCATGAGTACAACCCCATGATCATAGGTTGGTCCCATGATCGTGGGAAAGTCATATACGTCCCTTCCAACAATACCCAATTATGATTTTTAAAGGAGTATATAAGTCTTCTTCCACTCTTTTAACTTCAAAACTACATCATTTCGGTTATCCCAAGGATAATTATTGGGGTTTATATTACCCTAAGCCCTCACTACTTATAAAAACATCTAACACTTAGTTCTAAACATAGAAAAGAGGAGATTTATTTCCCCAAGGCAGAGCTAGGGTTCATTATCTTCAGGAATCCAATTTTAAAGAATTCTTCAAGGTTGTTATCTCCAAGTATATAGTATTTAATTGATAGGTCCCTTTCATCCATTAAGACCCAAATTTAACCCAATTCTCCAGTTTAATTCCTTCTTCACAATTTAGGGTTTATGGATATTAAAAAATTCATTGATATCTCAAACCCTTAGTGTCATTAAGTTATAATACCTATTTTATCATGAATTTCAGTACTATTACATGACCATGATCACAAAACCTAATTATATTGTGAAATCTATAATTGTTGGACTTGAGTTATTAAATTCTTTAAATTTATTTAGTTGACAAAATTGTCAAATTAGTTGCATTCATAAAAGATAGTGGGTTATGAACACCCAATGTCCTAATATTTCTTACATATACTTTTGGGTACTATATCCCCCAGTTTACATACTTTGAATGTTTTTAGATAATGTATTTATTTTTAGTCTTCAGATTAGTATTAGCATTGAGCATTATAGCTATTAGTGTCATTCAGTTGGGAGTAGTGCTTAGCACCAAGTGGACATTGGGATGAAGGCTCATCCTTTAGTTAGGTTGATACCCTTAGTAGAAGTCCTTAAGTCCTAGACTACGGCGCCATCATAGGTTCTAAAGGGTCACCCATCAAATTAGGCTTGACACCTTAATACTTTTGAACATTAGCTTAGTGGATCCATATTAGTCGAACTTTATACCCTTGGAAAGGTACTAAACACCCTTTCAGATGGGGTTACAGGTTAGACACCTATTAGCTTAGATTGGGGTAAGTTGGTTATTAGTATCTCCCATAGTCCACAGTTTACAGTTCGAGTTCAGATTTTTTGCATGACCTTATATTCATATATCCAGATTATTATATAGCAAATGTTGATTACTTGGTCTTGCATTAGTGTATTATGTTGCATTTATCATTCTAGCTATATTAATTTTTCCTACCTCGCATGCTCAGTACATTCAAAGTACTAATCGCATACTTTCTTTTGCGCTATACTATCTCATAATATAGGTTTTGATGCTTAACTACACTACTTGGTGAGTCTTCATTATTCGAGGGATAATATCAGTGATTTATTTTTCCTTTGTCATTCTCAGCTTTAAGATAGTTGGATTTAGTTGGGTGCTTATCCCAACAACTCATCTTAGTAGAGGCTTTCAGATTTGTAGTTAGATGTTCATCTTGTGCTCTTAAACTCAAATACTGTGGATTGGATTTCTTTGAATAATTATATCACTATTCAGTTCAGCTTCTGCATGAGTGTTTTTATATTAGTTATTTTTAGTATTGTTAGCGTCATGCTAGGCCATGGGTGAGATTAGGGTCACTTATGACTCTCAGCATCGTATTATGACTAGGGTTAGAGAATCAGGTTTAAAGTAACCTAGGTTATCTAAAATCCACGTTAAAAAGAGTCTTATTCGAAGTTGTGGAGCGCGCCACACTTATGAGTGAGAAGCTATGAGATATTTTACGAAAATTTTCATTTCTTTCATATTTATATCATGCGATTAAGTATGAGTGGAGTCATCACTCATTTTTTTCAGACATGTTGTTAGATGTTCAGCTTGTGGTCTTAAACTTAGATATTATGGGTTGATTTTCTTTGTATACTTGTTTTGTTATTCAATTCAGCTTCCATATAAGTGTTTTTGTATCAATTATCTTCAGTGTTCTTAGCCTCATGTCAGGCCATGGGTTAGGTTGGGGTAACTTGTGATTCTAAGCATTGTGTTATGACTAGGAGGTAGTCTTATATCGTAACAAAGATAATGTTTAAAAAACAAGGATAAGGCTTATGGTTTTAAACTTTCTAATGGATTCTAAATTTGGTAGGTTTGACCAAATAGTTTGATCTATAGGATTAAAGGTTTAGGAATCACCTATGTGAGGGTGAAATGGAAACCTCTTCAAGGATAATGATAGTAAAGTTCTATTCTCTAAGCTCTCATGAAACCAGGTAGTGTTCATTGCTGAAATGAACAAAACTGTGAGAACCAGAAAAGGTAAAAGGCTAATTGTGTGACTTGTTGTCTAGGTGTACACAAAAGTTATACATTTCAAATATATCACATCTATTAATTGATCGAGTGCATCCGGTGTAAGTTCACTATGAAAATTTCAAAGGAAACTCTACTTATCTCGATGCAATTAGTCTTTACTTGTAGATCACACACTTGTCCATATGTTTTTTTATGACATAGTCATTCCCCATTCATGTGGAAGAATGTTGGGTTCTAAGTAATGAAAGTGAATGATAAATAGAGGAAAGAAAAATAGAAGGAAAAATTAAAATATAAGTTCATTATATAGAAGAGTGTTTCTTCCACATTACTGGGAGAAAGGAACATTCTTGTGCTTAAATTAAATTAAGAAGCATACTTTCAAGTGGATGGTAAAGCAAGAAGAAAACAAGTCTCGCACCATCATCAGTGTTACTCGTTCGGCTCAACTTCGGCTTTGGATTTGAATGATGAAATTGATTGATCAAGAGATTATCTTTTTTGAAAAAATTCATTAGAAAATTCAGAATTGGTGATTTTTTAATCCAAAATTTTTATAGGAAATTTTTCTCCATGTGCGGATGCATGTTACAACACACCTCAAATGGATGCGACCCTTCGAAGAGTGACCTACAGACGCCTGCGAATGCAAGTGCGGTCCGTAGGTGAGCCATAACTTTTTGTTTTGGGGAAAAAAATAAACTACAAATGCAAGTCCCCATCCATGGCTGTAGGTGGGGTCCGCAGGTCGTCCTGACGTTTTAAAAAGTTGCACCTTTTCATGAACTATTATTTCTTTTTAGAAAATACACCTTTTATAAATACCTATTTTTCTCAGGTATTGGTACAAAAGTTTAAAGTTAAAAATTGTACTTCTTCCTAAAAACTCAAGTGTGATTTACGAATCATTGAGTGTGTTTGAAATTTAGCAAATCTGAGGTACCACTATTTGCTAGAGTGAATTATTTTATTGTAACACCCCGGGAGCACCCCTTGGATGTCACACTGTTCTTAGGACTACGAATAGCCCTAAGGTAAACCATGATATCTATTAAACTTAGAACTCACATGAAAAGGGATGAACTAACATATATAGAAACTGAAGGTAAACAATTTCATATCTTAATGTAAATCGTTAACTTTTGAAACCTTAAACAAACTCTTGAACTAAAACATACATAGTCTGACAAGCTTCGACTGCTAACTAGACAGCCACTAGGACAGACCCCAGCTGACCCGAACATAAATAAAAATCAAGTAACTAAAATACTTTCATCAATGAACAGGATTCTAATAAGCTAGGTCCTCGGACTATGAGGACTCACCAAAATTCGGGATGCAGGAGATGATGCTTGTAGTTAATTGTGCTGCTGGAAACAAGCACCAAAACCTATATTTAAGATAATATAGCACATAGACATATATGTGGGTCGGTACTTCTAGAATGTATTGAGTATGTGGGGCTGAATGTGTAAGTAAAACAAGAATTGAATATGTACATGCACTTTCAAATAATGTATGCTAAAAGTAAATGACTCACCTTGGACTTGAGTGAAACTAAAGACTGCAAAATCATAAAACATAGATAATGAAGCATATGAATAAGCTTAGTAAGCCATAACACTTAGTTTCTAAAATCTATACTCTTGTTCTTTCTTATGGGAGCTTCTTACAACCGACATAAATCATGTGAGCTACCATAGAGTCCAACATCTTACCCACGTTGGGAAGAGTTTTTCTACCCTTGCCATCGAAATAGAACCTTAACTTAAGCGATCACTATACTTCATTCATATTGGGAAAAAACTTAACCTACGGTGGCTCGTAGTTTCCAGGAATTTAGGATATGCTCATCCTCATTTCATTCTCGCTGCTAAATATTACTCCCAAATTATATATATATATATATATGTATATATATATATATATATATATACTCATACTTAAGAAATCAACCTTAAAATAACATAAGGGTTTATAGAATGACAGCTAGTTATGCTTCTCTTTACTTTAAATCATAATCAAGATGAACACTTGTGGATTTCATGTATTATCTTTAGATCAAAAGATCAAGCTTTCTTGAATCATGCTATATTGCATATGAATGGAACTTTAAAAGCTTAAACTTTCTTGTAAACTTAATGCCCCTTCTTAAATCTTGAAACCTTTACTTTCTTTAATAACACTTATAACAAAATATCATGCTCAATAACCATATAGAAATCTTTCATCATAATCCATTACCAAAGTAATGGAATTCAAATCACAATATCAATCTTAAAGTTCAAAACATGGATAGAGGTAACCTTTATGAATCTTTAGCTTTTTAAATCATAAGATAAGGTTATAATTCAATATATGAGAATTTAGGGGATGAACCCTAATGTAAAACTTGTAAATTCAGTCTCAAAAATTATGCTTTTCGGGCATAAGGATGGAAGATTAACCTTGTTCAAAACCTCACATACCTAGAACTATTTGACTTGTGAAGAGGACTTGAACTCTGAGGCTTGATAGATGTCTTAGTAAGAGAAACCCTAATCTTGTTGTTCTTGAAGATGAAAGGAGAAAAAATATTGTTAATTGACTGAAAAAGTAAGGAAAATAAAGCCTCTCTTGTATATAGGTCGTGGATTGGGAGTTATAAGTAGGAAAAAGACCAAAAAGCCCCTTAATTGAACTTACAGAAATAGACCGCTAGCCATCACAAGTCAATCTTACGACTCGTTAAATAAGGATATGAGTTGGACTAGTAACTCGTAAGCTTTGCAGTGACAAAGATAGCACACACTGGTCAGCATACAAGTGGTAGATTACAACCTGTTACATATCCATACGACTTGAAACAACCCCTCATAACTTGGACAAAAACTTAGGGAACCTATACTACTAAACTTACGACTTTACTTCATACGACTCGTAACATGCAATGACGATTTCTAGGGTCGAATTGTTTCTAAAAAAGACCTCAATTACTCCACACTACCATAGCTATGACTTACAACATACGACACGTAAGATGTATATACGACTTAAGGTCATAAGTTGCATAGTGGCTTTCATACATAGGGTATTACATTTATCTTGGGAGGATATATTCTATTTACTTCGTGTACTTTGAGGGGAATAATTTTAAGGACATACCGTGAATTCGGTGACATTCTTTCATTTCTTCATCTCTTTCTTGATGGTTTTACCATTTTCCTGAAAATAATTTGAAGTTCATTTTGATTGTTCATAAATTGGTTCAACTTTTGTTTGAAGTTCTTGTTGTAAATACAGATTTTATATCCGAAAAATAACACATATTTCAATACATATAATACAATAATATTTAAATAAAAATAGAGATATATTTTATAACAAATTAAATCTCAAAGTTTAATTATATTGTAAATAAATTTTAATTTATTATTTATAATATTCATTAGTGAAAACCAAAACTCATTGATCTATAAAAAATATAAAATAAGTTAGAAGTGAAAGTTGGCCATAAGAATTTTTTTTACCTTTTATCAAAAGAAAATCACTTTATTTCAAAAATGATGTTTGGCCATAATAATTTCAAATACAACTTGGAGTTGTACTTGAAAAAGTGAAAACAAGTGAAATTACGTATATATTACATACATATATATGTGTGTGTATGTATGTATGTATGTATGTATACTTAATGCATGTAATAAAATAATAATCATAAAAAATAGCATTAGTTTTTGTGGCAAGTTCATAAAAAAAAGTATTCTACTTATAACACTAAAGAATCTAAATAAAAAATGTGTAGTACTGGAGTAAAATAAATAATATATAATTAAAAAAAATATTACATAAGTGGAGGCTTGCGGATGTCAAGGTTAAAATAGACATTGTCAAGGTAAAGGAAGGAATATGCTAATTATTAAAAGTTGTGAGGTGAGTTTGACTTTTAAAATAAAGTTGCGGGGGAAAATGATTTTCATTCATTTTTTCACATATGTTTTAAATATTTTAAATTGTCAATTATTGTGACTTATAGTACTTGTTACGTAGTTTACAAATATATAAATTTTATTTCATAAAAAATTAAGATTTCATGCTCAAATTCACGGTCAAACTTAAACTTTTTGAATCTCAAAAAGTGAAATGTGTCAAATAAATTGGAATAGCGGGAGTATGCTAAATTTTAAGTTTTAGAAAACGTAAAATACTAAATGTTTTATTGATTACTGATTAGAGTTATGCGGGTATTAATAATGTAGGAACTAATTATATTGGCATCAATAATATAGGAACTAATTATTTTATCTTAAACTTTGTACAAAAAATACGCAAAAAAATTCATAATTTATCTAGGCAAAAGCCCTAACTACCCCCTATACTATCATCATATTTTTACTCACTTTTTTTTTAGGAAAGTCCTATAACCCCTATAAATTTTTTTCTTTTTATAATTATTTTTACCTTTTATGCTGAGTTGAAAAAAGAACCCTGTTATAATAAATGGTTTAAATGCACGCACCAATGACCCCACCCCATTTGCTTTTTCTTTATTTTATTATTATAAAGTCTTTTATTTTAAAAATAAATAGGAAAGAGTACAGTACATTTTCCCCAATTTCCTACATTTTATTTATTCACTTAGAGCTGTGCAGATTTTGGTTCAAACTGTTAACCCGAATCGATAATTTATTTATCGGATTAACGGTTGGTTTTTTAAATTATCGGATCGGGTGTCGGTTTTATTTTTCAGTAACGGGTTATCGGTTCGGGTGGCGGTTTTACATAAATTTATATCAGGCCACCCGATAATCCGATAGTCAAATAGAGGCCATTATAATTTATTTACATTTCCCATTCCCAATTTTCCAGACTAATTAAAATTTAAATTCCATCTCCCAAGCCCTTAAGCCCACCGTCATAATACTTGCCCTAGAGGGAACAAGGGATTTCAATCTTTCATTTCTGAATCTGATTTCACAATTCACTCCACCTTTACTCTCTCACTCTCTCTGTCTCTCAAAGTATGATAATATCAGTAGACCCAAAGACGGCCAAAGATGATTTGCTGATTTTCATTTCTGATTTCACAAGTCACTACTCCTCTCACTCTCTTTGTCTCTCGAACCGATAATATCTTTCCGTTAGAATGGACTATTTTTTAGATCTAACGTTTTGGTTGTTTCTCAAGACCCACAATATTTCTGATGTTTGATTTCCTATTGCATGAGCTATTGAGTCTGGTAGTGTGTTGGATTTCCTGATTTCTCTTGTCCAAATCTATTTTTTTTTAGTTTCTGGTAATGTGCAACTGAATTTTGTTGGGTGTTTGTTTTTTGTTAGTTTCTCTTGACGTTGATGTTTAATTTTCTGTTGCATGAATTTTAAGGTAGCTTGGGTCTATAATATGTGTGTATTTTAGTTTTCATTTCATTACAAAATGTCTAATGAGATTATTTTGTGTAAAGATAAAGTATTTGGTGAAGTGAGATTTTTGCAATTAAGGATTTGGTTAATTTTGCTTGTCAGTTGATTTGTTTTGGCTTGCTATGCTAATTGAAGATTTTAACATATTTCAAATGTGTCTTTTGTTTGTTAATTCGTACCACAAGCTATTTACTTCGTTCTATTGATTCCATTAGCTTACTCCATTCTGTTGATTTTAGTTGACATTGAAGTTTAATATGTCAAACTATTTATGGTGTGGTCTATTTTGCTCTATGCATATTTTCAAGTAATTAGTATTATTACTATCTCAACAGTCAAGTGGTCAACAGGTAAGAATTTATGTTTTTGTTCGATTTCATTCTTAAAAGTCTTTTGCTAATCTGCTTCATCTTCAATTTTTGCATATGACAATATAGAATACTCCTAAAAAAACACCACGATTCCATGATGGGGCAGTGTTAACAGTAGATTTTTTATTGAAACTAACTCTACTCTACTGCTGGAAGTAAACTTATTAGTTTGAGTTAAAAATGTAGAAGTTCTAACAAAGTTGGAAGTAAGTGTATAAGTATGAGTCATATAGCAAATGAAAGCTTTGGTTTTTCTTATAAGAAGTTGATGCATTTTGCTTTAGAAAAAACTAATCCACATACCTCTTTGATCCCTTCTCCACTGCAGGTATCTGTATTTTGGGTTTTCTTTGTTTTCCACAATTTTTCATTATCTTTGTACTAAGCATGTGATTTAGTTGTTGTATGTTTTTCTGTTTTTTGTTCTTTTTGCTTTGTTAAGTGTGAAACTTTGTCTGCTTCTGCAAATTCTTGAAGAAGGAAAAAATTTGTATTAAAAAGATTAGCAATTTTAGGTTGAGACAAAAAACATGAGAAGGGTGAGCCTGTGACTGTGACTTTGGATTTTTCTATTATGTTTGTGCTAGCAGTTTTGTGCATAGAAACAAGAAAAATCACTAAGCAGTAGGGTCATAGGTAGTAAACATTAGATATGTTTAATGTTAATGGTTCACCCAGTAATCGAACCGATAACAATAAAAAATCAATCAACCGATAATCGATTAACTGATATCTTAACGGCTCTTTAACGGTTTAGCATATATACAAACCGATAATAAATATGTAAAACCGATAATTTTCAAAACCAAACTGAACCGATCGATATACAGCCCTATATTCATTCCCTCCTTCAATAGAAATCAAAATTTATTGAAGAAACTCTCCGATCCTAATTATTTGAGGAATAATCTCTCCCATTAATCAATGCCAATAGATTGAAAATAAGTATGTAGATTTAAAGTTCATCACTTGAATATCTTTGATTTCAGTAGCTTGGCCTTTTTCGATTTCCTATTTAGCGCTTTGAATTCTTCTTTATTACATTTAATTAGTTTTGTGTTTGATTAGGGTTTTCTTACATCTGTTATTCTGAAAATAATTGAGATTTTACTGAACAAATTGATGTTTTTGGGTGTTCATGTTAACAAACTATACTTGATTGTGTATGTGAACAATGAATTATTCTTGATTTTTCATAGAAAGGAATTTTCTAATTGTGACATCTCGATCTTGCCATCAATCATTTTGTAAGAATTTCATTAAATTTGTTGTTATTCTTTGTTTTTTCGCATTTAGGTATGAGTGATTTTACATTCATAACTTTAAGATTATTTCATGATGAGGTATTAGTATTAGAAAATGAGAAACCAAGTTATGCCGATGGCTTAATGAGTGAATACGTGAATGTTGACGTGGACATAATATCTTATTTTGAGACAAAAGACTATATTAAAGAACTAGGATACAACACAAATTGGACATTTAAGGCCCGTTTGGCCATGAAAATTTTTCCCTTTTTTCCGAAAAAAAAATTGGAATTGAAAATTGTGGTGTTTGGCCATGAAAATTCAGAAAATAATTTCGAAATTTTTTTCTGAAAAGCAAAAAATAGGTTTTTGGTTTTTTCACAATTTTCTAACTCCAATTTCAACTTTTATTATTATTACATATAACCCTAATCTTTTAAATTTTTACATAAAACTCTCCTTATAACGTTACTTTTTCAATATTATGTATATAGCAGTTTCAAAGAATAAGATAATTATAATTTCAAACTTAATACTATCCTAATTAATATATATCTCTTTTTCTCTCTCATCATTAGTTTTTTCCTTATTTAAGACATTATTTTACTGTTAATGATCCTAATTACTATAATATAATAATAATAATAATAATTTTTCTGTTGTGATACGGACGTTTAAGGAATTATAGTCGTGCAATTAATAATAGATAATCGTTTTCTATATTTATGAAATTAATAAAGATGTAACAAATTAGTTTACCACTATCACAAATTATTTTCATTTTTAATTTGATTATATATATTATATTGTGTACATATTTATTATACTATTCACATATAAATAGTTTATATCATATATATGCTAAAAATATAAATCGGTGATACATATTTTTCATTAAAAAAATATGTCCAATTTAATAAATTTATACCTTAAACTTCAGCTGCTACCTTTATATATCATAATGTTTGGTATCTTTATACACAAAGTATTATATTTATACCCATAAATATATAAAGTATTATATTTATAACAGAAATATACAAAGGATGTTATATATAAAGTATATACCATGTATATACCATATACACACATGTATAAATATACAAAGTATTAAGAAACATACTAAGCATATTTATAACATAAATATACAAAGTATGTTATATGTGAAGTTTATACCATGTATATACCATATACACACATATATAAATATACAAAGTATAAAGAAACATACGAAGAATATTTATATATTTGTGGTATATGATATAATATACCATAAATATGCAAAGTATGTTTTACATAGAAATAATTTATTCACACACAGTAAAATCTTTCATGTATAAGAAATTAAAGAAATAAACTAGCGGCACCCTAAAATTTAATAACAACTCATCATTTTCTATTTTTTAGGAATCAAAAATAAAGGAAATAAATTAAATAAATTCCTAAAAAAAATTAATTTGTTTGAAAGATAATATTTGTTACCTAAAAAATAAGAAGAAGTAATCTATTAATATAATATCTATATTTAAAATTTTCAAATATGAGAAAACGGCTATTAATGTAAATATTATATATGTCATAATTGAAATTCATTAAATATAGCCATGTATATGTAATTATTTTTATAAAAGTGGCTAATTGTATTCTTTTCCCATTAGTAGGTAAATTTTAGTTGGGTGATTTTGATAATTTGTAAAAGTTGGGGCATAAAATCATAATTAAAAAAGTTTTTTCAAAAGTAAAAAAAAAAATTAAAAAAGACATGGTCAAACACAACTCGAACTCCAATTTCAGTTCCGACTTCAACTTCAATTCCGAAAAATTTTAGTTTTTCATGGACAAACAGCTACTTAGTATTCGACCGCCTAACAGTGGCATTGTAGAAAATATTGATAATGACTAGGCTATTTTGGAAATTACTCTATGTTTGAAAAATAGAGCTATTTTGGAAGTATTTATGCACATGGTTGTGGAAGAATCTACTTCAGTTTTTAATAAAGGGCTTGGGTTTATTGAAAAAAGTGCTGGTCAAAATATTGAAGATAATGAAGTTGGTGATACTATTTTAAATGGTGCAAATGTAGTTTCAACTACGATGGCTTCTGTTCTATTGGGTACTATGTAGTTTTGAAGATTGACAAACTGACACATGAATGAAACATGTTACTTAAGTTGGTCAACGAATAGGAAAGCAGATTTCCAGTTTCACTGATAGATGTAGACAAGATTGCTTAAATACAAGAACAAATAAGCAAGCCTAATTCTGATATACTCAAGGTACTGATCATGTGGGGAATATAACAAGTTGAATTTGATTCAAACACTTAATGATAAGGGAAAACAATTTGAGTTGAAAAAGGAGTCCTACGTGAAGAAAGAGTTTCACTTCTGAGTATATCTTGAAGAGTCCTATATGTGGGAGGAGAAAGATTCTGATAAATAAACATGTGCAGATTTAAAAGAGTTGGAGATTTACTATAACACTAAGGAAACAAGAGTTGGAATTAAAGAAAGAGTCTCACTTGAAGTAGAACTCTATGCAATGAGAGTTCTAATTAAAGGAGGAGTTTAAAATAAAGAATGACTCTTTGAAGAGCTATGCTTAAATAGAAGATGCATTAGTCAGAATAATTAATGCATCAGTCAGAATAATTCACGCACTTACAAAGCAGAAAAGCACAATTGACAGATTGACTTCACGAAATGCTACTCAATCACTGAAGAAACACATTGAAGAACCTGGTCCTAAGTATTGAATCGAGCTAAGAATTTTAGCGTTGATTTTTAGAGTTGTTCATTGTGTTTGAACTATTGATGTAATATTAGTTTCAGT
>NW_025857694.1:0-2020 GCF_002878395.1 Capsicum annuum
GAATATTAAAGCATAATTTGAAAAGCTTAGTGAGTCATTACACTTAGTTTCTAAACTCTTTACATTTATTTCTTTGTGGGAGATTCTTATAACCGACATAAACCATGTGAGCAATCATGGAATACAATGACTTACCAACATTGAGGAGAGTTGTTCTACCATTGCCATCAGAATAGAATATTAACATAGAGTGATCACTATACTTAGCCCATATTGGGTAGAGGAGGGGACACTCTCTAGCGAGGCACCTAACCATAAACCTACGATGGCATGTTCCGAAGAATAGGAGGTGTTGAACCCAGATTCCCCTCTCTGTGCTAAATACTACACCCAAAATATATACTTATATACTTGTCACGATCCGAACTAGGGCCTGGACATGACGGACATCCCGAACCAAGAAGACCCGGGCATCCTACTCTATCTGGTAATCATGCACAACATTCACATAATAAAAGAAGATGCGGAAATATAATCTGATATGGAAACATGGTCATACTCTGGATTAAGTTTAACAATAAGGAATAAAATCCAAAAATCACTAACAATATCTGGAACAGTCTGCGAAATCTTTACTACATGATCTAAAGATAACTGTCTGAAAAGCTGGGACAAGGCCCCCAGTAGACCAAGACCAGAACTAATAATAAATGTCTGAAAATAACTAGGCCTTCTGAAATATAGAAGGCTTAACGACTAGACCCTGCGCTTCTGTCTGAAGAAATCTACTCCTTATTAGGACCCCTAGACTGTGCCTCAGAACCTGGAAGGTAAGGGGAGGGGGATCAATACAAATGTACTGGTACGCAGAGCAATCCAAAATAAAGCTTTTAATATAATAAAATATTTGAGAGCTAGTCATAAAACATCACATACGATATAAATTTCAAAACACATGGGCATTTTGATAATCTTAAAAACCTTTTTGTCAGTGCAATTTCTGATCTTCGTATTACTTCTGAGTTAGGTAGTATGCCCTACAAGTCTAAAACCCGATGGGATATATGGAGTCCTCCATTGACTCGGCGGGGAAGCCCCCAACCCAAGTGTGCCGCAAGGGTTGGAGTGTCTGAGTCTAATACGCCACAGGGTACTAAGCCAGCATAATATAATATACCTGGATCGACAAATCACGGTTTTGGATAATGAGTTGTCTGAACTCGTGCCTTCTTCGGGGGACCACCTAACATCTCATTATGCCCAATTTTATCCATTTCTAAACATGTATCATTCTGAAATCTTAAGTCATGAAAATCTGGTTTCTATGTTTGTCTGGGTCTGTTATGGCATTGTCTATTTTGGTATCGTCATACCAAGACATGCAAGTTGTAATTCTAAGCCATAATACATTAAGCATAATTCTTCCATTAAAATTCAATTCAGACCACCCAACATTTGCAATAGTATGAGATGAATTCATGTTCCAAAACATAAGTCAAAACTATGCAAGAATTCTTCAAAGATATGGTGGTCATGTGCTTTTGGCAAAACCATGCACTCTTTCATTATATGCATATTCAATATTTATCAACATTAGGGGTGTACATAGGTCAGGTTGGTTCGATTTTTCATTAAAATATAACCAAACCAACAATGTCGATTTTCTAAATCTAT
Organism: Capsicum annuum; assembly: GCF_002878395.1. NCBI lineage: Eukaryota > Viridiplantae > Streptophyta > Magnoliopsida > Solanales > Solanaceae > Capsicum > Capsicum annuum. The sequence continues at coordinate 1,615 of NW_025857694.1, forward strand.
AAACCAAATCAAACCAATATACAATCAGTTTTTATATTTTGGTTTTAATCGTTTTTTTTTGTTTTTTTCGATTTTTTGTTTTTTTTCTCAGTTTTTTTACAATTATAATGTGATTGAAGAAAAATTAAATGTTTTCACTTAAAGATAAAAACAAAATAATGGCCATAGAGTAGTTTCAATTAAAATTAAGTTGGCAAATTACTAAGACGTTTAAACTACTATCTCTCAAAGTAATATTATTTGGATATTCAGTGGTTCAATTTGTAAGTCACCAGTCGCAATAGCTTGTCTGAAAGTTTCCTTCAAATAAAATGTGAGCATAAAGAAGAATGAAGAATTGGAGACAACTTATTAAAAATTTAACTCCATAAAATAATTAACTATAACATAATTCCACAAGAAAAAA
>NW_025857695.1:0-1553 GCF_002878395.1 Capsicum annuum
GCGTCGTTAAAGCCTTTGAAATGAGTTAAGTGAGCCTAACACTTAGAAATTTGACTAAGTGTTCATGCTTTGTTTCCACACTTAGTTTTATTTTGAACCTTGAATATTTATTGAATTATTTCGTGTCCTTCCCGACCTTTTTTTTCCGAAATTTTTGTTGCGTTGTGATGGGGCAAGGTCGTAGGATGTTCCGGGTGAGTTTGGAAATTTTTAGACGAGCCTAAGACCATGTTTGGGTGTACAAAACAGTGGCAGCGGGCGATTAGCAGGCGCCGCCGGCCTTATCGCGGGCCTTAACATTTTTGTAAAGGGGCGATCCAGCCCGCGCCGCCTGGCTTATCGCGGGCGATCCACCAGGCGACGCCTGCTAGATCGCGCCTAGCCATTTTTATGCAATCCCATCCGTTTCATTAATGATATTTTCGTAATTTTAAATGCTCCTTTCTTCTCTAACACGGGATTTAATCCCAAGAAGAGCAAAATTCACCTAGTGTAACACCCTGTATTCAAGTACGTGTATTGGTCTTATTTATATGGGATTAATTTTTTATTTTATTTATACCAAAATTTGCCCGTCGATGGTTCCATGCGAAGGTTATTGAATAAGCTTTCCAACGATATAAAGATTTCCAAAAACGGATAGGTTTCGGATATAATCTAGCACGTTCGAAACTATAAAACGGTGACCGGGATATTTAGGAATAGTAAATGTGCAGGAAATATTCCTGCACACAAACTACTGAGGCCAGCCGAATTTTTGGGTAAACTTCAAACGATCATAACTCCCTTAATATAATGAACTGGGAGAACTGCAACCTATGAAAAGAAAGATCTTTGAGTCTTATTTCCAATGCAATTGGTTTCATTCAAATCCAACGTTTGAGTAAGGAGTTATACACGTTTTACTTCAGCCAATCAAAATAGATTTTTAGGGTCAACTTCAAATGACCATAACTCCTTGTACAGGACGAACTGGGTGGCCTACTTTATATGAAATGAAATTCCTTTGAATTGTATTTCCAATGATACCAATTTCACCCAAATTTGATATCGGAGCAAAGAGTTATGGTCGATCTACTTTAGCTTATCAAAACAGTCCACCAAAGGACAGATTTGACATTGTTTAAGTTTTAAAGGCATTTTGGTCTTTTCCTATTATATTATGGACGGGAATATGTGTATATATACATGTATATAAGTTCAAAAATTCATTTTCATCATCAATCATTGAGAAAGAACAAACCCTAGCCAAATTTGACCTTTAAATTACTTTTGATTCAACCGTAGAAATTTCAAAGTAATCTGATAATTGCGTTTGTCATCTCGAGAGCTTCGAACGGCACCTATTATTTGTGCAAACAGGATTGCATAATCAAGAGGTGAATTCTAAGGTATGAATATTGTTTGCCTTTGTTATTTTCCATATGTATATGTGTGATAGAGGATTATATGTATTGGATGTTATTAAAAGGTGATGGAAATAGGGTTATGGACTATTTTGCATGGTTTGGTTGTATCAAATTGTGGAAGGTGGATATGGTAATTGAGTTATG
>NW_025857696.1:0-1695 GCF_002878395.1 Capsicum annuum
CCTTTAGATATCACATTGAAACTTGAACAACTTTCGTCAACATGTACATACTCATATCACCACAAAAAGTTTACAAAATAATATTTAAAACATGGTTCTTGAGCTCTATGAATGGATTTGATCCATAGATGAACACTACGCATACCTTAGTGATTGAATCTTGAAGGAGATCTAATGTTTCTGAAGGTTCTTGAAGAATTCCTTAGGCTTGCTCTTGAGGAGATGATCTTGAGAGAAAATCCTAATCTTGTGGTTGAGAGTGTAAGAGAGGGTTTTTAAGATGCTTAACTAAAGAAAAATGGAAAAAAATTATCCCTCTTTAGGGTTATAAGTAATGGAAGGTGAAGGAAAATACCAAAATACCCTTATGAAATAAATTCCCAATTGCTGAAAATAATAACTGACGACATTTGTGACAAGGCATCAAAAATATGGTAAGCTGTCAAAAAATATCATCACACAGAAGTTGGAATTAATGGTTTCTACCTAAGTCTGACGACCTTCGTGGTAGGGCATCACAAATGGTGTAAGCTACCACGAATGACATCTCATAGGAGTTGGTTTCTGCCTAAGGCTGACGACCTTCGTGGTAGGGCGTCACAAATATGGTAAGCTACCACGAATGTCGTCACACAGGAGCTAGTTTTTTCCTAAGGCTGACGACCTTAGTGGTAGGGCGTAACAAATGTCGTAAGCTACCACGAATGTTGTCACTTAGGAGCTGGTTTCTGCCTAAGAATGACGACCTTCATGGTAAGGCGTCACAAATGTGGTAAGCCACCACGAATGTCGGCACACTGTTTCCAGCCTGACATACTGGAGTAAAATAGGAATAACTCTTTGTTCCAATATTGGATTTAGGTGAAATTGGTATAGTTGGAAAACTAATTCAATTATCTATATGTTGATAGGTCATGAACTCAAAAATTCCAAGTATAATAAGAGATATTCTCATTTGAAGTTGACTATACCAATATCCTTCTCAAGAATTCAATCGGTAAGGAATGTTTTGATTCGTCTGATAGCTAGAAGTTATTTGAATCCTTAATATACATCTAACCTACTCATAAAACTATAAAATAACCATGATGTACTATGCATGATCTTGGTACATGGCTCTAATATTGGTTTAGATTTTTTAGGGTATTACAATATCTCCTCCTTGGAAACATTTGTCCTTAAATGATGACTGCTTGAGAAGGGAGAAAAGATAAAACGATGCATACACTGATCATGCTCAACTGGCACATGATTTTAGGACTGAATTGAATTCTAAACTGAATATAGCCCAACTGAACAAGCATTACTGATGCATGACTGATAAGATGAACTCATGAATGCATGATAGATATGCACTGATACTTGATACCAATTTTATACTGGAATTTTGAACATGTAACTGAATAAGCTTAAGGAAAATTGTTACCTCAAGCTAATTCTGAATTAGCAGAGAAAAAATAAGGTTACTTGGTTCGCATTTCTGTTTCTGCTTCCCAAGTAGCTCCCTCCATGGACTAATTCTGCCAAAGAACCTTGACTAGAGGGACTTCTTTGTTTCACAGCCTACGATTCTGTTAGTCGAGGATTTCAACTGGAATCTCTTCATAAGAGAGGCTATTTTAAATGTCAATGCTCTGAATAAGGACTACAAATACTGGGTCACCTATGCACTTCTTGAGCAAAGAGACATGGAAG
>NW_025857697.1:0-1765 GCF_002878395.1 Capsicum annuum
GCAAACAGATGGTCAAACCGAGCAGACCATTCAGACTTTAGAAGATATGTTGAAGGCTTGTGTGTTTGATTTTAAAGGTAGTTGGGATGAGCACTTAGCATTAATCAAGTTTGCTTACAATAACAGTTTTCATGCTACTGTTGTAATGGCCTCGTTTGAAGCTTTGTATGGTAGAAGGTGTAGATCAACCATTGGTTGGTTTGAAGTTGGTGAGGCTGCCGCAACTGGATCGGATGCAGTATTCGAGGCCATGGAGAAGGTTAAGTTAATTCGAGAAAGGTCGAAAACCACCCAAAGTCGTCAAAAATCAGACGCAGATGTAAGGAGGAAAGATCTTGAATTTGATGTTAGTGATTTAGTGTACTTAAAAGTTTCACCCATGAAAGGGGTGAAGAGATTTGGGAAGAAAGGGAAACTAAGTCCACATTAAATTAGTCCCTATAAGATTGTGGATCGCATTAGGAAGGTAGCGTATAAGGTTGAATTGCCCACGGAGTTATCTAACGTCCATCCGGTTTTTCATGTTTCTATGATTAAGAAGTCTATTGGTGATTCTGTTGTGATTGATCCTTCTGAAAGATCGGGTATTCAAGATAGTTTTTCATATGAAGAGATTCCGGTTGAGGTTCTTGACTTTCAAGTTCGTAGGCTAAGAAACAAGGAAGTTCCTTTGGTTAAAGTGCTTTGGCGAAATCAATCCGTGGAGAGTGCTACTTGGGAAGCCGAAGCGGATATGCGCGCCAAATATCCCCACCTCTTTCCTACGAACCCTGAGCATGTCAAAGGTATCGTTCTATTTTGATTTAATCCTTATTACTATGTTTATCTTGGCTTGTGTGTTTTCTACGATATCCCCAAGACAGCCTTCCGAACCTGTTACGGTCATTTTGAATTTTTAGTGATGTTTTTCGGGTTAACTAATGCTCCAGAGGCTTTCATGGATCTTATGAACCGTGTATTCCAGCCATATCTGGATTTATTTGTAATAGTGTTCATTGATGATATTCTTATTTACTCCCGAAGTGAGGGTGATTATGCGGATCACCTCCAAATCGTGTTAGAAACTCTTCGAACTCCTCAGTTGTATGCTAAGTTCAGTAAGTGTGAGTTCTGGTTGAACTCTATAGCCTTCTTTGGTCATGTTGTTTCTTCCGAAGGTATTAGAGTTGATCCTCAAAAGATAGGGGCTATAAAGAGTTGGCCTAGACCTAGTTCTCCTTCTGATATCCAAAGTTTCTTGGGTCTAGCTGGTTATTATCGTCCTTTTATTGAAGGATTTTCATCTATTGCATCTCCTATGACCCGTTTGACCCAAAAGAAAGTAAAGTTCCTATGGTCCGAATCTTGCGAGAAGAGTTTTCAGGAGTTGAAGATTCGACTCACATCAGCCCCTGTGTTGACTTTGTCTGACGGTGTTAATGGTTTTGTAATGTATTGCGATGCTTTCAGAGTCGGTTTAGGTTGTGAATTAATGCAAAAGGGCAAGGTTATAGCTTATGCTTCCAGGCAGCTAAAGCCTCACGAGAAGAATTATCCTACCCATGACCTTAAATTAGTTGCCGTGGTTTTTTCTTTGAAAATATGGAGATATTATTTGTATGGTGTCCATGTCGACGTCTTCACGGACCATAAGAGCTTGCAGTATGCATTCACCCAAATGGAGTTGAATCTTAGGCAGAGACGATGGTTAGAACTATTGAAAGATTATGATATGACCATGCTATATCATCAGGGCAAGGCCAATGTAGTAACAGATACCCTTAGT
>NW_025857698.1:0-3864 GCF_002878395.1 Capsicum annuum
ACCGTATGGCTCCCGCAGAACTTAAAAAGTTGAAGGAGCAACTTAAAGATCTCTTAGACAAAGGCTTTATCAGACCCAGTATTTCCCTGTAAAGTGCACCTATTCTATTCCTGCGTAAGAAAGATGGTACATTGCGTATGTACATTGACTACCGTCAACTCAACAAGGTAACTATCAAGAACAAGTACCCTCTTCCTAGAGTCAATGATTTATTTGATCAACTACATGATGCAAGTTACTTCTAAAAAATAGACCTTAGATCCAGCTATCATCAGCTTAAAGTGAGAGAGTGTGATATTCCAAAGACAACCTTCTGAACCCGTTATGGTCACTTTAAGTTTCTTGTCATGTCCTTTAGGTTAACCAATGCTCCAGCAGCCTTCATGGACCTTATGAATAGAGTGTTCAAGCGATATCTTGATGTGTTTATCATTGTATTCATAGACGATATTCTTGTATATTCTCGAAGTAAGGATGATCATGCCGACCATCTTAGAATTGTCTTGCAAACTCTTAGTTATCATCAATTATTCACTAAATTTAGCAAGTGTGAATTGTCAGTCACTTTTCTGGGTTATATTATTTCCCTGAAGGCATTAGAGTCGATCCCTAAAAGACAGAAGCTATAAAAAATTGGCCTAGACCTACCTCCCTACCTGACATTAAGAGTTTCTTGGGTCTAGCTGGTTACTACCATCATTTTGTTGAGGGCTTGTCTTCCATTGCGTCTACCATGACCCAATTGACCCAAAAGAAAGTGAATTTTCTGTGGTCGGAACCTTGCGAGAAGAGTTTTCAAGAGTTAAAGACTCGACTCACTTCAGCCCCAGTGTTAGCTTTACCTGATGGTACTGATGGTTTTGTGGTGTATTCTGATGCTACTAGAGTTGGTTTGGGTTATGTGTTGATGCAGAGGGGTAAAGTTATAGATTATGGTTCTAGACAGTTGAAGCTTCATAAGAAGAATTACCCAACCCATGATCTTGAATTAGCAACTGTAGTTTTTGCTTTGAAAATCTAGAGACATTATTTGTATGGTGTTTATGTTGATTTTTTTTACTAAACAGAAAATCCTGCAGCATGTGTTTACTCAAAGGGAGTTGAATCTTAGACAAAGAAGATAGTTAGAGTTGCTAAAAGATTTGATATGAGTATGTTGTATCACCCGGGCAAGGCCAATGTTGTGCTAGATGCTCTTAGAAGGTTGTCTATGGGTAGTGTAGCTCATGTAGAGAATGATAAGAAAGAATTGGCTCAAGATGTACATCGTTTTTCTAGGTTGGGTGTTAGATTACATGATTCCGCCGAAGGGAGTATGTTAGTTAAGAGTAGTTCCGAGTCCTTTTTGGTCTCAGAGGTAAAGGAGAAGCAAGAGAGGGATCCTAGTTTGGTCAGACTGAAGGAGTCAGTTAATGACCAAAAGGTAGAGGTTTTCTCCCAAGGGGGAGATGGTGTTTTGAGATTGCGGGGTAGATTTTGTGTTCCCAATATTGATGATCTAAGGCAGAGAATTATGGCTGAAGCACATAGAGCGAGATATTCTATTCATCTTAGTGCTACCAAGATGTATGCAATTTGCGGGAAATCTATTGGTGGAACGTTATGAAGAAAGACATAGCAGGATTTGTGGCAAAGTGTTCTATTTGTCAACAGGTTAATGTAGAGCACCAAAAGCCCGATGGTGTAATGCAAGAGTTTTGCATTCCTACTTGGAAGTGGGAAAAAGTGAATATGGATTTCATAATTAGTTTGCCTCTTTCTCGTCGTCATCACAATTTGATTTGGGTTGTTGTAGACTGGTTGACTAAATCAGCTCATTTCTTGCCAGTGCATTCGTCTTATACAGCTGAAGATTATGCTATATTGTATATTCGAGAATTCGTTAGACTTCATGGAGTTCCTTTGGCTATTATCTCTGATAGGGTTACTCATTTTACTTCCCAGTTCTGGAGAAATTTTAAGAAGGGTCTCGGTACCTAAGTTCATCTAAGTTCTGCTTTCCATCCGCAAACAGATGGTTAGGCTGAGCGGACCATTCATACTTTAGAAGATATGTTGAGGGCATGCGCGCTTGATTTTAAAGGTAGTTGGGATGAGCACTTGCTATTGATCGAATTTGCATATAACAATAGTTTCCATGCTAGTATTCAGATGGCCCCGTTCGAAGCTTTGTATGGGAGAAGATATAGATCACGTATAGGTAGGTTTGAAGTAGGAGAAGCAACTGTGATTGGGCCTGATGCTGTGTTCGAGGCTATGGAAAAAGTTAAGTGGATTTGAGAAAGATTGAAGACCACTCAAAGTCATCAAAAGTTGTACGCGGATGTGAGAAGAAAGGATCTTGAGTTTAATGTTAATTATTTGGTGTACTTGAAGGTTTCACCCATGAGAGGGGTGAAGAGATTTGGGAAGAAGGGAAAGCTTAGTCCCTGTTATGTTGGTCCATACAGGATTCTAAGCCGTGTTGGAAAAGTAGCATATGAGGTGGAGTTACCTGCAGAGTTGTCTAGTGTTCATCCGGTATTTCATGTTTCCATGCTTAAGAAGTGTATTGGTGATTCTATCGTGGTTGATTCGTCCGAAAGCTTAGATATTCAGGATAGCCTTTTATTTGAGGATATTCTGGTTGAGATTTTGGATTTTCAAATCCATAGGCTAAGGAACAAAGAAGTTCCTTTGGTTAAAGTGCTTTGGAGAAATCAATCTGTTGAGGGTGCTACTTGGGAAACTGAAGTGGATATGCGGGCCAAGTACCCTCACCTTTTTTTTTGTGAGTTCGGAGCGAGCAGAAGGTACTATTCTTTCTTAAGTCCGCCCTCTTCTTATTAAAGATTCAGCTGTGTGTCTACTTTGATCACGAATTCATGTATTTTGTAGGGTATCCGAAGTTATAGAGTGAATTAAGCCCTTTGAGTGAGTCGTTCCAGCTATACATTCTCATTTTCTCTTGTTCTTGGCCTATATGGCAACATTCGAAGACGAATGTTTCCAATGGGGAGATATTGTAATACCCCGAGACTCTAACCAATAGTGAAACTATGACTCAAGCTCATGAGAAGTAAACTATAGTTCTTTGGTTGTTTTTTGATCAAGGGTGATGTGTATTAAGGCCTCAAAGATGTCCTACCGATTAGGTGAATAAAAACATTCCTTACCGATTGAATTCTTGGGAAGGATACAACTATATTCAACTTGAAATGAGCATATCTCTCATTATACTACGAGTTATTGAGCTCATGACCTACCAAAAGATAGATAATATAATTAGATTTCCAACGATACCAATTTCACCAAAAACCGTAATCGGAGCAAAGAGTTATACCCATTTTACTCTAGCATATCAACCTGGAAATTTTGTAACGATATTTTGTGATGACTTGTCACAAGCCTGATGGCTTGTAACAAAATGTCGTCACCATAAGAAGAAAGTCACAAAATCCAACATCTTGTGACTACATTTTATGATGACTTGTCACAAGTTTGATGGCTTGTCACAAAATGTCGTCAACCTTAAGCCAAAAATCATAAAATCTACCCTTTTGTGATGACATTTCGTGACGACTTGTCATAAGTCTGACGACTTGTCACAAACGTCGTCAGCTATTTTTTTCCATCAATTAAAGGACTTTTTTGTAAGGGTATTTTGGTCTCATCTTTTGGAGGCCCCTATATAAATGAGAATTCCCATCTAAACCCTAATTTCTTCATTCTCTCTTTCAATTCTCTTAAGAAATATATCTAGGGTTTTTATTTAAGGACATTAATCTTCCAAAAAGCATCCATAAATCTTCAAGATTTCTTCAAAAATCAAGTTCTTATAGTGTGGGCTTCGATAATCATTTATTACAAGTGCGGATAGAGTCT
>NW_025857699.1:0-1387 GCF_002878395.1 Capsicum annuum
TTAATCTTGAGAGAAAACTCTAGTTTTTTATTCTTTGAATGAATCTGAAGTTCTATGCTTCATTATGATATATCTAGGTGTTAAAATAATAGAAAAAGACCAAAAAGTCTTTTTAAAAATGGCTTTAAATCACTGAACAAAAGTGTACGATAGCCTGGGCGAAGGTCCATCACTGGCTCGATGGTCCGTTGGTCCATCCCGTCGTACTTAGCCAGAATATGGTCTCAATGCCTCCTTTGCGACGGTTTGGGCGATGGTCCGTCGCTAGCTCAACGGTTTGTCGACCCTTTTCGTCATGCTTAGCCAGAAGCTAGTTTTACTGCCTTATCTGGGACAGTTTGGGCGATGGTCCATGGCTAGTTCGATGGTCCATCGGCCCTTTCCGTTGCACTTGGATGGTTTAGACTGCTTTCTGTAATTTGGCCATACCTTTCTACCCTGACATAGGATTTTTGAGAAATGGGTATCGTTAGAAAGATAATTCAATTTCCCACATGATCAAAAGTTAAAATTAGGAAAACTCCATATGATTTAAACAATATTCACTTAGGAAGTCAACCCTTAATATTCTAAAAATGAAATTAGGCTTACAGAAAGTTCAGGGTATTATAGATGGTAGAGCATAGAATCAATTCTGGCACTGTTCTCCACCGGTACTAGATGAAGTACCCTGAGGAGAGGCTGGGTGAACTATAGGGGCTGGTGCACTGGTATCCTGAGTCTGAGGACAAACATCTCTATTTCCATGCTTAACATATAGATACTTTCTAATTCTATGTCCCAACTTGCCACAACAAAAACAACCCTTCTGCTCAGCCAAGTACTCACTGGGATGTGTTCTACCATATTTAGCACATGGTGGATAATTGGGCTTACCACTCACACTAATTTGGGATCTAGACATAGAAGACTTACCCTACTGTTCTTACCTATTTTTGGGTGCAGAAGCACTAGCTGAAGATAGCGTTGGCATGGAGGAGCGGTTCTAAAACTATAGGCAATTCCTACATATGGGATCTAGTTTGAACATACTTAAACTTCCCTATTTAGACCTCTTATTTACTCTCTCTCTTTTCTTTATCTTCTCTTCCTCAATCTACTAAGCATGCATTATCAATCTAGAAAGATCCATGTATCTATTGAGCATAACAGTTCTACACTCCTTAACTACCAATCCAGACACACCGATCACAAACTTACTCATGCTTGACTTAGGGTCAGCCATCTGATCAGTGGCATACTTAGACAACTAGTTAAACTTGAGGTAATAATCCTTTACTTTCATGGAGCCCTACCTCAGGTTCATGAACTCTTCTCTCTTTGCTTCTCTTATCTCAAGTGGAAATAACTTGTCTAAGAACGCATCCTAAAACATCTGCCAAGTCAT
>NW_025857700.1:0-3043 GCF_002878395.1 Capsicum annuum
CTTAAGTGGGGAGATTCTGTACAAACGAACCCCAGACTTGAACTTGTTGAGATGTGTTAATATTCAGGAAGCTGAAAGAATCATGAATGAGGTACATTCGGGGGTATGTGGTTCGCATATGAATGGCTATGTTTTAGCGAAGAAGATTATGCAGGCAGGATATTATTGGTTAACTATGGAGCGAGATTGCTTTCGCTTTGTTCGCAAGTGTCATTAGTGTCAAATTCATGGTGATTTGATTAACTCGCCACCTTCAGAGCTGCATCCTATGTCTGCTCCTTGGCCATTCGTTGCTTGGGGCATGGATGTAATCAGTCCAATAGAACCAAAAGCTTCTAATGGGCATCGATTCATACTGGTTGCTATTGACTATTTCACCAAATGGGTAGAAGCTGCTACTTTCAAAACATTCACGAAGAAAATAGTAGTGGATTTTGTTCATTCCAACATCATATGTCGTTTTGGTATACCAAAGTCCATTATCACAGACAATGCAACCAATCTCAATAGTCATTTAATGAAGGATGTTTGTGAGCAATTCAAGATCGTGCATCATTATTCTACCCCTTACCGTACTAAAGCAAATGGAGCCGTTGAAGCAGCAAACAAGAATATTAAAAAGATTATTAGGAAAATGGTCCAAGGATCTCGACAGTGGCATGAGAAATTACCGTTTTCTCTTTTAGGATATCGTACAACTATCCGTACATCGACTGGCGCAACTCCTTATTTACTAGTCTATGGGACTGAAGCTGTGATACCCGCAGAAGTCGAAATTTCCTCGCTTCGAATCATTGGTGAAGCCAATATTGACGATACTGAATGGGTCAAGTCTAGACTAGAATAATTATCGTTAATAGATGAAAAAAAGTTGATGGCAGTTTGCTTTGGTCAATTATACCAGCAGAGGATGACGCGAGCTTACAATAAGAAGGTACGTCCTAGAAAATTCGAGGCCGGCCAACTTGTTGTAAAATGCATCCTTCCACACCAAGAAGAGGCTAAAGGAAAGTTTGCTCCAAACTGGCAAGGTCCATACATAGTTAAACAAGTATTATCAAATGGAGCTTTGCAACTTGCGAATCTGGATGGAAAAATGACAGAAAAAGCTATCAATGCTGATTCAGTCAAAAGATATTATATTTGACACACTTGTGCTTAACATTCTCAAGTTGAGATGATGAAAGACCATCATTCTACTTAACTAAATGTCATTAATCCCTTGTTAGCCCTTCGAGCCTTATTTACCTTTCCTTGCTTACCCTCTTTGGACAAAAAAAAAAGAGAGAGATGTATCCTATTGTCACTTTTATATGGCTCTCAAGTTGTAATTTATCCTAAAAATCCTTTTCCCCTTTGTCCATTAAAGACCTTTCGATCAATTTTTGAGAATGTCAAGCCTTGTGTGCAATATATATATATATACATATATATATATATGTGTATATATATATATATATATATATATATATAAATCTTATTGGGGAAAACCCTCAGGGGCGCCATAAGACAATGATGAACGAGACAATCGAAATTAGGGAGGTCAATTGAGAAAATCCCAGAAGGAATGACTTTAGTCAAACAAAGTTTATCATGACAGGACAAAGATCAAGAAGGATGATTTTGATTTGAGTGAAAGGTGCAGCCTAATTCGAGATTAGACAGTTTTGAAGGATCAAATATCTACTCCAAATTGTGTGTCATGCATTATTGAAGTCAATATACACCTCCAAATAAGCTTTCTTACTTTACTGGTAGAAATACCCTCTATTCAAACATAATTTTTTTATTCCTTCTTTTGATTTTTCCTTATTTCATTTTTACATGCTCTGTTTTTTTTTGTAGGTAAGTCTGGCATCAAATGCAAAATAAAGAAAAACGCAAAATTGACCATGGCTCCCAGTGAAATTGAGCAGAGATTATTGGGCGTTCACCACCTTGACAAGGACAGAGAGCCAGTTAAGATAAGTGTTACGAGTGAAGCATTTGAAAATGAAGATTAGAATCGTACTGAAACAAACAAAGATACAATAGAATTTGAAAGACGAAGATTCAAGCTCGCCAACTAATTAGTTTAATCAACCGTATCAAGTTGGGGCAAGGATAAGGCAAACCTCCAAGGGATTCAAGGCGACAAACCAACTACCAAGTTTAAAACTCACAATTTTTCTCTCTCCCTCTCTTTGTTTGAACATGGGCAAAGCAATCTTGTGAAGTTTAGTGGAAAAAAAAACAAGTATAGCAAAGTCAAGTTTTCCTGAATTTTCTCTTTTTGTTATACCCCTATAATTCTAAATTCATATCAATATAATTATAATAATAATAATAAAACCCCTCATATTCGAGACTGGGGCATTTTTTTTCTTTTCTAAAAAAAAAAAATCCTAATCTTTATTCTTCTTCATAGGGCGCCATCTCCTAGTTGACATCTTATCCATCTTCATAGGGCGCCATCCCCTAATATATTTTATATTTTAACAATTCACTCAATATGGACCGGAAGTATTATTCTAGCACCTATATTACTCATATATTCGTTAGGCCAATCTTTAGTTAACCTACTTTCCACTTTGGAGTGTAGTTGATAGGCCATTAAAAATGGGGCAAAATAAGTCATCTTGAAAGTCTAATGTATAATATATGTATAATTCAAGTATAATATGTATATGATCATGTATAATCGATATATACAATTAGAAAAAGTAAATAGTGAATTTGCCCCAATATTTGTGCAAAGATCTCATTATATACATGGATTATTACATAGTCGGCCTCTTAAAACTTATCAAGGTATTCTATTTAAACGATATTCAAATTAAGTAATTTTGATCCAATCAAGCACATCAAATTCCCAATAAACTGCTCCAATTTGATAAATTCAATTCAACTTTTTGAAAACTTTTGCATATGTTTAATTTGTATATAAGATAATTAAGTTAGCCAAACATAATCTACTTTAATTACACACATCAACCTCAAGCAGAAAAAGTCTGGAATTTTAAGGCTTATTGAGGTGAATGTGTATAGTTAAAGAAAATGACAT
>NW_025857701.1:0-2056 GCF_002878395.1 Capsicum annuum
ATATTTACAACACCATCTACCATTCATACTTTTGTTCCTTAACCCTCTACTAAGGCTCCTACTTTGGCTACCTGCCCAACAATTGTGTTTACCTAATCTGATAGTTAGTCTATGTTCAATATTCTTGATGATCACTACTATACTCCTGAGCCTACATCTAAGTTAATTGGACAAACAAGATTTCTTACCAAGAAGCTTGGCATGATAGAAGATCGAGAAAAAATGGCTAGAAAAAGTATGAATGTAGAAAATGTTATGGAATATCCTTTGGGACTTGCGAGTTATAAAGATGTTTTATATAAGGGTTGGTGCATGGTTCAAAATATTTACCGTCTTCCTAGCTTTAAGATATCAAAATTTTAGGAGCATGATAGATACGAGGATTATGTGAGACACTTGAAACACTATTGCAATCAATTGAGAGAAACTAGAGAAAAGAATAAGAGGGATTTTGTAGTTATTATTATGTCAAGTCCACAATAAAACTAGAGAGTTCCAACTCACCAATACTGTCGGCCTCAACCCTGAGCCTATACACCAGATCCACATACCCACTACCAACAAGGTTCCTCTCACTGAAATTAAAAATATTCCAGTCCTCTTTCTCACTATCCTTTGAATAATCCACTCCTATATACTCATCCATCTTCTTATCCATAATGGCATGCAGTGATCCCTCAAAATCATTCTATACCCTCACATATTTACAAGGTACCACTATGTATTCAAGTTTTAACCCAGGACAAATGTTCCAAAGAGGGAGAAGTAAAAGGATAATTTCACACCAACTAAAGAATCTTATACTATTTGTTTCAAAAATTAAGACAGTGGGGTATGATTAATTCTCTCCTTGGGTATACTCCTAACCCACATTCAAGAAATTTTGAGTGCTATCAGTTTGATGGTCAGGGTCACAGTACTGAAGATTGTCATACTCTTAAGAGAGAAATAGAAAGGATGATTCAAGAAAAATTAATTGTGGTGTAAGACAATGTCACTTCGAGCGTCACACATAGTCCTTTATCAACACACGGTAATGTACAATATGAGGGAAGCAATGAGTTGAACATAGGGACCCAGGACTTATTTACTGAGGAAAATGTATTTGATGATGGTTAAAGCCCTATTTATGCTGATGTGTAAACTAGTGGCGATGATGTCAAACTCAGCAATTAGGAAGTCATTCATCTCCTTACTAGGAATAATTTTTGGGTAGTTTGCATTGTTTTCTTTTATGTTAGCCGAATTATTTCAGATTTATAGTTCGAGATCTATCTTGTTTTATTTCTTTATCGTTTATGTTCAAACCCTTCTATCTTTCGTTTCAACTAAATGTAGTGTCCCTTTTTGCTTGTACTTTTTAATATGTGTTGTTTGTTTGTTTTCTTTAGTATATTTTATGTTAGTTCAAGAGATATGTAATGTGTGTGGAACTTTCATTTAGAACTTAAAATCCAGTTTTATTATGGAATATTAAATTAGAATGTTAAACATAGAAAAGAGCATATGAGAAAGTGTATAGAGTGTTGAGGCATTTGGTGACCATATTGTATCATTTCTTGAATAAATTAAGCAATCACTTTAAAAATCACAAGAATAACCTGGCCATCAATTGAAATGTATATCTCAATCTTTTTGAATTGGATCAAATAGTGGATGCACGATAGGCTATCAAGAAAAGAAAAGGAAAATTTGCTCCACTAAAGTATGAGTCGTCCAGTGTGAATTGTGTACAACAAAGATGAATTTATATGTCTGACAAGTGCAGAAGAAGTAACAAACATGCTCAGTTAAAGTTTGTGTTTTGAAAAAGCTGGTATAATTGATCTTCATCTTCCACTTTCATATTGGATGCTTTGTACTTGCATTTTTAAGAATTGATATGATGAAGCCATTTCATTCCGCAATCCAAACATTGTGTCATCCTTTATTTACCTTGTTTGAGCTTTAGTTCTATTTTTATTTCGTATCCCTTCTTTTGGAAACAAGTTGGAGTCAACAAAAGTTCAAAAAAAAAAAAAAGAAAAGTGTCAAGCAAAAGAATAGAGTCAGAGAA
>NW_025857702.1:0-1985 GCF_002878395.1 Capsicum annuum
AGCTTTTCTATGAGAATTTTTATTATTTAATATATATATATATATATTGATATTTGAGCTTGAGAGTCAAGAAAGAGTTCTATGATGTTTTCTTGAAGTTTTTGATACATAACTATTTTAAAATTTCCAAATTATGACTTGATATTTAATATTGTGAATTTTATGTTCTACCATGAGTTGGTATTTCAAGTGCTTTCAAGACATGTGTCAAGCTTTAAGCTTTCTTATGACAAATTGGATTATTGAGTATATTGATTCATAAGATTGAGTTGTTATAATGAGTCTTGCTATTTTCTCAAAGTTATTGATGTTTCCATGACTAAATGAATTGATATATCTTGATGTTGAGAAAGATTATTTGATTTTGAGTCGAGTTATGAATCCACAGTTGTATATGATTTATCGATGAGATGTATTATTGTTTTGGTCTTCATGATAGACCTATGAATTAAATTAATTAAGGTGGATTTCCTAACGCGTTCTGAGCTGAGTCTGGAAGGATTATTTAGCACCGAGCGTAAAATTTAATATTTCTCTGAAACAACGTGCCACCATAGGATTGATGTGATAATTGTGGGCCAAAGGCCGAGCGTGGGATTGTGATTGTGAAACTGAGGTTGTACTCCCTGGCAAGAGTATGACGCTCCCTCCAATATGAGGTTTTCTCCTTAGAAGGAAAATACGTTGGACTCCATGCGGCTCACATGGCGTAGTTATGTTGGTTATAAGAAACTCCCAAGTCTATAATAGTCCAAGTTTTCATGAGTTATCGAGTCACTCTAAGTCATGATTTAAAGAGTTTGAGTTGAGTATAATGATTTATGAGATTGATAATGTGTGTACTATTATTGATGATTTACAAGGAATATATTCAGTTAATTCAAGCGAAGAAAGTTGTTATCGTTAGCATGCATGATTTTCATAATCATTTATGATATTATTTATAACGTTGTATTGCACCCCCACATACTCAGTACATTCCTTAAAGTACTGACCCCCATATATTTCTATATGCTACAGTGTCTTATAATGTAGGTGCAAGTTGTAGCATATATATCGTATTCAGTCAGTCCGTCGCTCCCATTCAGCAGGTGACGAGTTCTTTTGATTCGTGGGCTTGATTTGGTTATACAGTTCGAGAAGTATTGTATTTTTCTTATTTTAGTCGTATTGAGCTTAGATAGTTGGTAGTCATGACCCGGCTATCTAAAGTCAGTACCAGTAGAGGCTTCATAGACAGTCAGTAGAAGTTGATGTATTCAGTTTCAATTTTATTTGGTAAAAGTAGAGTTGCAATCTTGTAAAGTTCATGTTTATATTGATCAAGTTCAGAGATGTTCTATATTTTCGCTGATTTTATATAGATTTAAGCATTTTATCCAGTTGTTTATGAATTAAGCCAGTAGGAGGGTTAGCTTGGGGTCACTTGTGCCCCTAAGCACCGTGTGACATCTTGGGACCCAAATTTTAGGGCGTTACAAACTTGGTATTAGAGCACAAAGTTCAAGTGTCCTAGGGTGTCTATGAAGTCATGTCTAGTAAAGTCTTGCAGAATGGTATGGAGACGTCTATACTTTTCTTTGAGAGGCTACAAGACATTTAGAAAAGGTCTCCATTACTTCAAGTCTTAGATCGTGCTATAGAAAGGTTCTTTGAGAAACTTATGCAGATTCTTATCTTCCTCTATTCAGGGCATCCCCACCTTATTTTTGAGGTATTAGAGACAGTCAAGCTCAACTCTTTGCAGATAGTACTTTCTTAAACAGTTTCCACAGATAGTTACAGAGTTTTAAATGAGCTAGAAAGTATCCTATTAGTGTCTTATCATGCCTTTCTTATGAATCGTGCAATAAGCCCAAGTTAGTTGCGCTTCCAGATTCCCTTTTAGAATCTATAATGATAATCTATACTTCTTTATCTATGTACTGTTCTTGAGGTAACATGATCTGCAAGTTTTAATTTCCTTCCCTGACAATGCCCTTAGA
>NW_025857703.1:0-1098 GCF_002878395.1 Capsicum annuum
ACATAAATCTAATTCGAAAATACAAAAAAAATGCAGTAAAATATTTTCTGATTTTGGTACTCCATTTATACATGCATATAAAAGTTCGAACTGTTGCAATATTGCATCGAACTGGTGCCACTGTTTCGGTATACTGATGCACTATTTCGGTGAAATGATGTACTGTTTCAGTAAATTGATGCATTGTTTCGACGAACTAACAGACTTATTCACGAAATGGCATGCCTGTTCAGAACAGTCACACTGTTTGGACGAATGAACATGAATTTTTAGAAAAGGTTACACCTTTTAGATGAACCTTTGCCACTACTTAGAAGAGTCATCTTGTGGCTATATAAACATTCTTTCATCCACAGGTTTATATATGAAAATTTTCAAAACACAATATACTTCCTGTCTTACAAATTACTCTATGTGATCAATTAAAACGTTCTGTGCGTTCGAAGATATTTCAATTGTTTGAGGTACCGCTACAATTGGTCTGTTTAGCCATTTTATCGTGGGAGGAAAAATTTGACAACCTCGGATACAGTGAGGGGAATTATTTCCTTAAGGAAACTCCGTGAATTCAGACGACTTGGCCTTATTCATTACTGTGTCATCTACTTTCTGAAAAAATAAAATACACTTCTTGGAAAGGTCATTTTGATCATGTGTTGAGGGTATTTGATATACTTCATTGTGTTCTTATTTATGCTTCAACTCTAGTTGAAGTTATTGTTCTGCATATACAGATTCTGTGTACCCGAAGTACAAATAAAATAACATAATTTAATTTCAACTTTGCAAGTGACATGTTTACAGCCACAAGATTAAAAGATATATGTAATTGGTCTTTTCTTGGAGGTGGGGTGGGGGTGTGGGGTATGGGTGGAGGGGTAAGGTAGGGGTGGGGGGTGTAAAGGCAAAGAATATCTCTTAGCTTAAATGATTTGTTCATTCCTTTGTTTATTTGGTCATTTTCTTTATTGGGCTGTGAGTTTTTATTGGTTCTATCATATATATATATACATATAAGTTCTTTGTGTATCAAGGAAAATGAAAATGCAATGTTTTGCTTGCTAGTACTGCATCTTTTATACTCCCTCCGTCCCATTT
>NW_025857704.1:0-2962 GCF_002878395.1 Capsicum annuum
AAAATGGCTCAAAGTGTTAGCTTGGGGCTACTCGTAGCCTCAAGCACCGTGTGACGCTCCGTAACCCATTTTCAGGGCATTATACATTTACTTTGAGAGGAGACTTTGGTAAGTCAAATTATGCTTTTTAGTTGAATTTGTCATCTGGGTAACTTCTAATGTGCTATTTTTACAACAATAGCTAGCACACAAACATGAATGCAATATAAGAGCAATCTGTTTAAATAGATCTAAAATCTGTGGTACCAAATAAATGTTCCGTTGCAATAGTAGACTCATGTTGGATTCATGATTATGGTTCTAGGTTCCTGTTATATGAATCGCATAGATGGGTATTCTGTTTTAGCAGATTAATAATCTATTGCACTAGATTAGTTGTTTGTTTAAACAGATTAATAATCTATTGTACCAAATTACTAATCTGTTTTAATAGATAAATAATCTGTTACACTAGATTAGTTGTCTGTTGCAACAGACAAGTAATCTGTTGCACCAAAAAAGTAATCTATTGCAACGGATAATTGTTCTGTTGCAACACTTGAATAATCTATTTCAAACAACAAAATACAACTCCTGCCACAAATCAAACAAATAACTCATATGTTGATCTCTTGCTATTTATACTGGATTCAAATTATTCCTTAACTGTAGACATGTCATTTGTTGAGAAAAAGAAATAGACAGCATGGAAATTAAATAAGAATTAAAATGTCAAATGCATCGAACATAAATTTTTTATTAGACCAAAAAAATAAAAATACATAGTTAAAAAGAAAAGAAAATGCTTAATTATTATTATCATCATTATCATCATTATTATTTGTATGGCTAGCCGACCAATTTTCAACCGGCAGCAGCAACACCCTCCCCAGCCTGCGGATCTGCTGCAACATCCTTACCCTGACGGCAGCCAACTCCCACTGCAGGTCATGAACCTCCTTATGCAGTTGCCGCATGGTGTCTCATAAAATAGAGACATCCCACACTAGATCAGCCATATCTAGAGAAAACACATAAATTGACAAATCACACACGTAAAAATAAAAGTAAAGAAAAAAAGAATTCAAACATAATACAATGTAAATTTACACAAAAATTAAAATCTTTTTTATCACAGTTCTATATTTGATTCTATATCATATATATCTCTCATTCTATATTTATTTTAAAATTGTTTAATGGAATGGATAGTTATAATTAATGAGACATTCCTTCGCTTTCAGGCGAAAGTGAACATAAAAAACAAGAATCGATCGTTCAAGTATTTCAATTGAATGGAGAAATGACACGAAGAGGGACATATACAAAACATACCAGAGACACAAAAGAACTATCAAGTCCTTGAAGAGAAAGTAGTTGAAGGTGTAACAAGGGCAAGGAATAAATAGAGTGCAGTAGAATGAACTATTGAATAAGAAGGGACCTATTTATAAAGAATTGAACTTGAATGTGTTAGGCAAAAAGTCGCAACTGTTCACCTCCGTTTATTAATGACATTTCTTACTTACTGTGAAAAGTTATGACTTGATTAAATTAAGAAATATTGTGATAAGTCATGACTTTTCCGCTTATTATTATTAATAACTAGTTCTTTCCAGGAACTATTATTATATTGAGTTGTGACAAAAGATTATATATATGTTGCATCAGATAACTCATCTGTGACAACAGATATTTGCAACAAATAGATAACCTATTGTATCAGATAATATATTAGTTGCAACATATAATCTATATATCTTTTTATTAAAACAATTATCATCATGACATCCAAATTTTTTGACTTTAATTAACTGTTCACCTCTATTTATTAATGACATTCTTGATTACTGTAAAAAGTTATGACTTAATTAAATTAAGCAATATTGTGATAAGTCATAACTTTCCAGGAACCATTTTTATACTGAGTGTTGACAATAGATTATATATCTGTTGCATCAGATAACTCATATGTGACAACAGATATATCATCTGTTGCAACAAATAGATAATCTGTTGCATCAGATAATATATTTGTTGCAACATATAATCTATATATCTTTTAAAAAAAATTATCATCATGACATCCAAATTTTCTGACTTTTTAATTATATAAATTAATAAAATAGATTTAAAGGCGCAACTGTTCACCTCCATATATTAATGATATTCTTGGTTACTGTAAAAATTTATGGCTTAATTAAATTAAGCAATATTGTGATAAGTCATGACTTTTCAGCTTATTATTATTAATAATTAGTTCTTTCCAGGAACCATTTTTATACTGAGTTATGACAACATATTATATATCTGTTGCATTAGATAACTCATCTATGACAATAGATATATCATCCGTTGCAACAATAGATAACTTGTTGCATCAGATAATATATTTCTTGCAACATATAATCTATCTTATTTTCAAAAAAAATTATCATCATATCGTTAATCCAAATTTGCTGACCCTTTTATTATATAAATTAATAAAATAGATTTAAAAACAAGAATATTTTTTGTGAGATTTTTACAGTTTAAATTGTGTTTTATAATTTTATTTCCTTATTATTTTCGGTGAAAAGAAATGACTTAATTAAATCAAGCTGGTGAGTTTTTATTATTGCGAAAAGTCATGACTTTTCATCTTAATTTTATTATAATGATTTGTTCTTAAATTTAAATAACCTTTTTCTCAATTTTAAAATCTAAGACACTTGGTTATCAATAATTGTTTCTTTAATAAAATAATAACCATTATTTTTATTGAGTTATGGCAACAGATTGTATATCTGTTGCATTTGATAACCCATTTGTTGCAACAGATATACTATCTGTTGCAACAAATCGATCATCTATTTTAGGAGCATTTTTTATTTCTTCTAAAAACTCATTAACCAGTCACAACAGATGAAGAATTTGTTGTTTTTTTTTGGTTTGCTGATTGTGTTTAGATAAAAAATCACAGTCACGACTATTCACCTTTTTC
>NW_025857705.1:0-1389 GCF_002878395.1 Capsicum annuum
TATATCCCTGGATTTGACGAACAGGATATTCCTACAAAATCCAGACCAATCCAAATGAATCAGGAGATGATGGAAATCTGCAAAATCGAAATTAACCATCTCCTAGCCAAAGGCATTATTCGACACTCAAATTCTCCTTGGAGCTGTTCTGCCTTTTATGTTAATAATAGCGCAGAAAAGGAACGAGGAACTCCTAGACTTGTTATAAACTACAAGCCCTTGAATGCGGTCCTAAAATGGATCAGACACCCTATCCCAAACAAAAGGGATCTCCTCAAACGCACTTACAAAGCCAACCTTTACAGTAAGTTCGACATGAAATCAGGGTTTTGGCAAATTCAAATTGCTGAAACTGACAAATATAAGACTGCGTTCAACGTCCCTTTCGGGCACTATGAATGGAACGTTTTACCCTTTGGGCTTAAAAATGCTCCCTCGGAATTTCAAAATATTATGAATAATATTTTTACGAATTATTCATACATGTCTATAGTCTACATTGATGATATTTTAATCTTTTCTGAGAACATTGATTCGCATTTTAAGCATCTTAATACTTTCTTTAAGATTGTAAAGTTAAATGGTTTGGTCATTAGTGCTAAGAAGATGAAACTTTTTCAAACTTCTATCCGATTCCTAGGGCATGATTTGCATCAAGGAAGTCACAAACCTATCTGTAGAGCAATAGAATTCTCTTCCAAATTCCCTGATATAATCTCGGATAAAACCCAACTGCAAAGGTTTTTAGGAAGCCTAAATTACGTGGCTGATTTTATTCCTCATGTTAGGCAGGTCTGTGAGCCCTTATATAAACGCCTTAAGAAAAATCCGGTACCTTGGAGTTCTGATCAAACAAATGCTGTCATAAAAATTAAATCCTTAGTAAAAAATCTTCCCTGTTTAGGTATTCCAAATCCTGAGGCATTCATGATTGTCGAAACTGATGCTTCAGATATAGGATATGGGGGTATTCTGAAACAAAGGATAATGGATAACTCTCCTGAACAATTAGTTCGATTCACCTCTGGAGTATGGAATACTGCCCAAAAGAATTACAGCACTGTCAAAAAAGAAATTTTGTCTATAGTGCTATGTATCACCAAATTTCAGGATGACCTTATCAATAAGGAATTCCTTTTACGAGTTGATTGTAAATCTGCCAAAGAAATTTTACAAAAGGATGTCAAAAACCTTGTTTCCAAACAAATATTTGCTAGATGGCAGGCTCTCCTATCTAGCTTTGATTTTCAAATCGAATTTATAAAAGGAGAACATAACTCCCTTCCCGATTTTCTAACAAGAGAATTTTTGCAGGGCCATGAGACCCACAACCCTAGGGGCAAGCCCCAAACAGGATCAATCTAAAATGGCAAGACCATTTGACACCCC
>NW_025857706.1:0-5355 GCF_002878395.1 Capsicum annuum
GCTACAGGTGGCAGGCGCAGGTGGAAGTCGTGACTGGGTCAAAAAGTGGGATCAATTTTTAATTCAAATTTTGGGCCCACCAACACATATGTATGACCTAAAAAAGCCCCTACCTATATTTAAACAACCTTAACCTCATTCTAATTCATTCAAATCCTCAAAACTTCACTTTTCTCTTTGAATTCAAATTTCCCTCTTAAACAAAAACTAACCTCACACTTAAGTAAAAGCTAAATTGACACTTATTTGAGATACCAACTTGTCCCAACATAGAAAAAACAATTTCCAACTTTGGTTTTGCTTGACTTCTTCATTATTCCCTTCTGGTTCTTATAAAATAGGTAACTTTTTTGGCTCCTAATGGTTGTGTAGTGATCTATTTATTGTTTAAGTAAGTTGATATGTGTATTCCATTACAAAATATATAGGATCTATTATGCTTGTATATAGGAACCTTGAAGTAAACCAAAAATCTTAATGTATGGCCTTGTTTTGAAGAAAAATCTAAAGTTAGGCCCCAACTGGAAGTTGAACTTGAATGAATAAAAGTAATACCATTAGTTGATGAAGTTTGTTTGATTTGAAAGCTGTGATTTATGATAGGTGAATGCACATGAGACTTGTTGGGATTTCAAATAGGTTATAGGGGTGTGAAATTGAGGAATAATTCAAACTTTTCAAATTTTGAGTTTTGCTTTAACTTTTGCTATCCCTCACTTTTGTTGAAAACTAACAACTAGTTTTTCAGGTACATATGACACCTAAGGCTATGAAGAGAATGAAGGATAGTACCTCTAGGAGATGGGTAGAGTCTCCCGAGACTAGTAGTTTAGTGGAGGAGTACCCGAGGTAGCAACGTAGAGACACTGCAGTTAAGATGACACACAAAGTTATGAGAGGACAGACACGCCAGACTGCTCAGACAGTTGCAGCCTGACCAAGGATAAAGTCAGCAAGGATGTCACCACTTACATTTTTCCACTTGATGATGAGGAGATAGATTCTGAGTCTACTCCACAGGTTGCTGCTTAGGACCCCTAGTCTAAGGAGGGCCCCTAGGATTTATTCGAGGAGGTAAAGTAGCAGGAGCCATCAACAGTTCCCCAGTCTGAGGAGGGTTCCACTACTCATGTATAATAGATAGATGTACCCCAGTATAAGGAGGGTAAAAAGTAGGCTACCTACGATGCATCAGTATAGCAAGCGTACAGTCTCGCTCTCACACATACCTTAAATGCACCTCCTGAGGAGGGACATCTAAGGTGGTGTATGGAAGGGATATGAGAGATATTTTCTATTAATAATTGTGTTTGGGAGGAAGGTAGGCCTACGAGGTATATTTATGAAGAGCACCCGATTGACCTATCCTGGCAGGATAGAGTACCATAATTATAGGTAATATTTGATAGATATCATCTAGAGTGGATGAATAGACCACTTGGTTCTTACAAATCAGATATGGTACAAGAATTTTATGCATCATACCGAGCTATCGTAGTCCTTTATATGCATAGATATCTAGGCCTGGTAAGATTTGTAAGGAATCTAAAGCTCGAGCATAGACTAGTTAGAGGGGTCAGAGTTGAAATTTTGACATAGACTATCTATAGAATTATCATTGGACCAGATTATATTACCCCTGTATCTATAATTGAGTGTTACCACAGACTGATGGTTGGATGTGATCGACATATCATGTGGGAGGCTAAGCACCAATAAGAGAGGGTTAAGATGGCTAGGTGGATAGCTAGTTATATTTCACCTTTAGGTGATGCAATAGATTGAGGGGTATAGTATGATCAAGAAGGGCCTATTGATATTTAAGGTAAAGTTTTGGTGGTTGCTAATCAGATAATGACTGATACCTACTACTTTGGATAATACATTGATTTGGGAGGGAGAACCATTAGTTGCTTGTATGATTACTGGATATGCTATTGATTTTGCTGCTATCCTCAGGCATAAGTTACATGACAGAGCATTTGGGGAGTTAGCTAATTTTCCATTCCTTTTCATGATTTACAGGCTGTGTGATAAGGCCGGTGTGCCTAAGATACCAGGAGTAGATGAGATAGTACTTGCAATGACAACTACGTAGACAAAGACTATGAAGGATCTAGCATGTATAGGCTCTTCCAGGAGATCAAAAAAACAGATAGCAGTACCACTGGCCTAGACTAAGGTCCCAAGAGTTTCCACAAAGACTGATGGGGCACATTAAGGTGATGTGGGTGTTAGTATTGATATAGAGATAGTGGAGCAGAGAGAGGCTCCAGACTTGAGTATGTAGGGTGAGGAGACACCAACAACTTCTTCTTAGCCATGGGTTTGACTTCAAAGCTGATTGTTGTATATTTAGAGCCTACTCACCCATCTATTACAGTTCCTGCTATTGGTATGATTACTATATCTAGCGAGTTTCTATAGAGCTTAATGGATAGCTAGAGGGTAATCGATGCTCAGTTGAGGGTTGTTGAGATTGAGATGACTACCCTCTATGAGTAGATGAGATCAGGGGTTAAGAATAGTTTGAGTAGGCAGAGGCTCGATGGGAGACTGCATAGAGAGCTATAATTTCTGAGCTATATACCGACTTCCAGGCATGACTTGATGAGTTTAAGAGATAGGTTACAACCCAATTCATAGAGATATTATGCCGTATCTATCCCAAATAAGGAAAGAGTTTGATATAGGAGTAGAGGTACGCTCTCTTATAGAAAGCCATGCAACAACCATTCTCTCAGTTATACCCTATGTCCAGATATTACCTTCATACGCACTAATATAGTTTGACTTATTTGCGTATGGTGAAGAGGAGGTCCCCACAGTTGGGGCCAAGAAAGGTCACATAGATGTCTTCCATGATCCTAATTTGCCATATGACCAGGCCATTAAAAAAGCTAGACATGATTTGTTGGAGACTGCATTTTTTGATAGGCAGAGGCGTGCATCTATAGCTGCGGGTGCATAATCTAATAGTACATCACCACCACCACCGCCTCTGCCAGTAATATGGCCTCATCTGAGGATGCTCATGATTTGGGTGCCTAGTGTATCCCAAGTATGTTCTCACTTCTTTTCGTTTTACTTTGTTTTTGGACATTATGGGTAGTGCACAGTTTTTAGTTGGGTGGGCATACCATGCCATCGTGAGTTTTTGTTGTCGTGCTTCTTTTTCTGTCGATCACGGTACAGTTGTAGAACTGGCATGCCTAGGATAATTTTGTATCATATTGTGTTTTGTTTTTGCGTACATAGGAGATTTTTAAGTATTTAGTGCAGTAGCCATCTATTGATTAATTTTATATACCCCTCCAAAATTTTGTATTTTAGAACTATGTGAATGTATATATGTGTGAACATTGTGGATCTTTTTATAGTATTAGAATTAGGGACATAATAATCACTTTCTAACAATTACATAAACCGGATAGGTAGTAATGGTTGGTATTGATTCTATCCCATCTGTGTGTGAGATACTACCTAGTTCCCTTTGTGTGTTGAATTTAGAATTGTCTAGTTAGTCTTGCCTAGGTTGAAGGATAGTTGGTTAGGAAAGGATCATAGGCCGTTTTTGATTTTAGTCCACTTTTAGCCTAAATGACCTTCCATGTGTAAATGATATGCCTTTATTCCTATTTTGTGCCTTCTAAGCCTATTTTTCTTATTTCATCATTAACCTACCTATTTATATTACAATGAACCTATTTTAGCCCTGGTCCTCCTTGGAGATTATGAACTCAACTCAAGCAAAATGTCTAAGTTGAGAGTGGCTATCATAGGGGTGTGTAGTGTAGAGTGGTTATGTAGAAGGGTAAAATAAGAGAAAAAGTTATTAGGGGTGGGGGTGGTAGAAAAATAAAAAAAAAGAGAAAAAGAAGAAAATAGAGAAGAAAAATTGTGAAAAAGCAAAAAAGAAAGAATAAAAGACCACACCCAACCTGAATGTGCAATAAAAAATAAAAAGGGAGAAATGAGGGTGGACTAAAAGAAAATTGTCTAGTAAGTGAGACCCCAAGGTTAGTGTAGTGCCAAGGAGGCATAGTCACTTGATATGTCCATATTTACCATACCATCCCCCAAGCCTATATTACAAGTTGAGAAAAGTCCTATAGTGATCCTAAGTTGACTATTTGAATGATAAGGTAAAGAAAATAAGGGAAAGTCTATGGTATTTGATGCACATTGATCGGAACTTCTCTTCTGAGTGTGAGTGTCTCTTGACCGTCCCTGTATTGACATGAATTATTTCATATGAGCGAGTAGAACATCCTCGTGTG
Organism: Capsicum annuum; assembly: GCF_002878395.1. Taxonomy (NCBI): domain Eukaryota; kingdom Viridiplantae; phylum Streptophyta; class Magnoliopsida; order Solanales; family Solanaceae; genus Capsicum; species Capsicum annuum. Next base: position 4,281 of record NW_025857706.1, read on the forward strand.
AGGGCACTAGAGTCATATTGCTAGCTATTTGCTTGTTTTGGGTAGTGCAACTTGTATATATCAGTGGTTGTCTATTACTAACATAATTGCCATACCTTGATCGCATTGTAGTATATTGTTGTGCTTCATGTTCATACACAATTGGTTTTGAAAAATAATATTGGAGGGTGTGTGTGTTGAGCTTTATGTGTTGAATGACTGCCTTGAATAGCTTAGATTCTCCTAGTTGAGCGTCGTTTTTGTTTTTGTTGTGCTTTGTTGCCTGAGGAAATAAAAACATTCTAAGTTGAGAGTGCTGATGTGTTATAGAAATATAGCACTTTGATGCTTAAAACAAGGAAAATATGCAAGTTTCTAAGGTTATTTTGTTAGATATGATGCGTTTTGGGTATGTTTTGCAGGAAACCATGTTTTGGATGCTAAGTTCGTGAAAAAGAGGGAAAAAGTGTTTTTGGCTACTTTTGGAGAAATTATGGATGTTCGAGACACTTTACGGCTTGTTCATGATCAAAGTATGTTCAAGAATTGATGAAGATCTAAAAAAATGACTCCCGACACTTACTAAGTCAATATGTGGACCACATGTAGGACCAACGGACCGCAAGTAGGAAAAATAAGTGCTAGAAGTCCAAAATCTCGAGAGCTAACTTATAGGATTTTTTAATTCAGTACCTGTACCTACACTCACCCTGCTGACCAGACGTACTACCTGCACCCAGGGTCAGGTTGCAATTATAGACCACATGTGGCCACCGACCCTGTTTTCTCATATTTCCTTTGGGCTTTCATTTTAGGGTTTCCTCATGTGCTATAAATATAAATACCTTTTATGTGTTTTTAGTAGGAGTTACACACTATTGATACTCACAAACATATTTTGATTCCAAGATTCGATTTTGATCTTGGGATTCTCTTGTATTGACTTAAGTTGATTAATTCAGTTACGGTTTTGGGTTTTTACACTTATTATCATTGTGATTTCATCTATTCTTTTGATTATGAATATTATTGATTTCTTCATAAGCATGAGCGGCTAAACCCATATCTAGGGTTGTGGAAACCCTGGCAGATTGAT
>NW_025857707.1:0-3401 GCF_002878395.1 Capsicum annuum
TTGGGGGTTTGTCCCAATGGCTCTTTAGTCTTGATTAGTAGAGGCTTGGTCAGACTAGAGTATCAGTATGTACAGAATGTCAGTATTTTGATTGTATAGGCCAGCATATCTTTGCATTCAAGTATGTCCATGATATAGTATCCTTTCTTATTTTTCCATGACTACCATCAAAGCGAGTTTAAAAAGGGATGACAGTCTTAGCGGGTTAGCTTGAGCCCAGGGTTCCCTTACGTACCGTGTGACATCTCGGGATAGGTTCTTGGAGTGTTACACATGGATTCACAATCTTTAAGGATTCCGCAAGGTAAAAATATGACCCTCAACCCACTTCACAAACTTAATTTCTCTTCATAGGAATTATGATTTCTTACACCATCTTTTGAATAAGGTATGAGATGAATAAATAAAAGCCAAACAACTGTTTAAAAATACCTAGGAGTTATATTTATGAACTTTAAAGATGAATTTAGGAATCTAAAACGTTATATAAAAAAGTTTTGGCAAGTTATGAATAGCTTGTAAGACTTGATATGATGATACCAATATGGTAATTCTCTAATAAAACACCCCATGGATAATAATGTGTGTAAAAATATTTTGATTGGGCCTTAAAGAGAATTTTTTAGCTTAACCGTCAAGTCGTATGTCTTCGTGACCAATGCCCAAAACCTATATTTTGCCACCACAGGGATGTCGTACCTTAATTGGACAACGAATAATGTCCTTAACATGAGGATAATCTGGTGTCGCTAGTCTATTGGTAATTTCAGCAATGTCTAATTACATGTGGAAAATATGGATTGAGGCCCCGCCAGTAGGGGAGCATCGGCCCCATTTAGCCCGCAGGATACTGGATGATGGTGATAAGCTATATAGTTCTAGAGTAAGTTTTAAATATTTATGTCTTTATGTCCCATGTCCCCAATCCCCTAATTTATTCTTATTATGGATGTTAAAATGAGTTATGACTTGCCTTATAAAATGTTTATTTCCCTTTCTCTGGGTTGTATGTCAGTACCCATCATATTGATCATCTCTACGCAATACATCATTTCATGATGTAGGTTTGGAGGATCTTTTCCATAATTCTGTGTAGTACTGTGGTGTTTGTATTCTCGCTTGGACAGCTATTAACAAGTGGTGATCCCTCCATCATATGGAAGGCAGTGTTATCCGAAAGGCAGTGTTACATTTCATTTATATCTCTGCACCTGTATTTAATGGCTTTTTATGGTATAGTCAGGGGTCATGTCCTGACTTAGGAGTTATTGTTAAAGTTAGAAGTTGTTTGGTAATTGTTTGAATTTTGTTTTCAAGACATGGATGTTTCTTTATTTAAATGTTGAACCTTTTTTTATGGTCTTGTTTCAGCAATTTTAAATATGACTATGCTTATGATATAATGTTAAGGGGTTATCTTAGGCCTTCATCGGTTTGAGATGCCCTTCATGGCTTGGGCCTCGATTCGGGTCATGATATTTATTTAATGCAATATTTATGATGTTATTCCAATGAATTATGAATAAAGTGTTTTGATTTTTCTACCATCTTTTCTTTCTTATTTTGGCTCTTTTTAGTCATTTTCGTGTTGCCTAATGGCCATGAATTAACCTACTGTGCACTTTACTTTACTTGGTTTACTATTCTTACTTTTTTATAATGCCAAAAGGTGGAAGTTGCATGTTAATGATAGGTCGTTGATTCATAATTAGGGCCTTGTCATGAAGGGGCCTAGTAGATAGGGGTATATAATTGAATATATATGCAAACACACTTTTGTCACATGGGGGAATATAGGTAGAGGAAACTAGCAGATAAGGTCAATAGTTTTTCATCGTCAAAAAGGGGTAAATTAATGTACATGGAATTTTGATGAATGATAAACCTCACAGAAGGACCTGGTACCTGAGATGCATAAATACATGGTCAACTACTATTTGGAAGCATTGTAGAAGAGAATTAGAATTGGTTCATGAAGTCGAGTATGTGCGGTTACTTTTTGGTAAATCTGGTCCTCAAAGAAGGAACTTGTTTCATGCATTTTCCAATATCAAAAAAGAGGAAAATGATGATGCACAATTACTATGGTACTATACTTTATTTTGATGATTTAATAAATTTGCTAAGGGTTCAGATGAATAATCAGGTAACCATACTAGGTTTATCTAAGAAGGAACAAGGGAATCAAGATTTCAAGGGAAAAAAGTTTCAACTATTCCTAATAAGGGTCTTATTTCAAAGGGAACGGGTACGGGATCAGGTCCTTCAGTTGTTGAACTTCTAAATTCAACTTTGTACAACTAGAAAGTTGTATTCTTCTGTAGGTGTGGCACTAAATCAGAGGCAGCAGGCCTATCCAACCTCGACCAATGGGATGATGCCTAGGTTTTGCTCTCACTTATATAATCTCAAGTTAGAACAGCAAAACCTAGTTTTCGCAAAAGCTTATAGGAGTTATCTTCCAAAGAAAAAGCCACTCTTCTAAGAAAAACATTGCTTATTTTCAACAAAAGGACCTTATCTAGTTGTTGCTTTAGTCTTGCATTTTTAAGCCTTCTGTATTTCGTTCTTAAATTATAAATCTACTCCTATGTTATAAAAGATAGTATATACATCACTTGTTTAAGTCTTTAGGTGTCATTAACTAAAGTTAGTTTAATCATCTCTTTTTTTGGTCAAGTTTGCTTTCACCATTCTTAGTGTTTTTCTAGGATAGAGTTACCGAGCAGTGTCAATAAGAATTAGTTGATTTAAAGTTTCTAGTAGAGTTGTTACACAAGTAAGGGTAGAGTTACCTAAAAGTGTTGGTGTCACAACTCGAACCAGGGCCTGGCCATAACAGGTATCTCAAGTCTAACAAGGATCGGAGACCACCCCCTGCACCTAGCCAAACAGAACACCATACCCACAATAGCGGATGAATGCCGAACATCTAACAAGATAGCATACGATAAGCTCAAAGAATTTAAGATATATCTACAACTGATAACCAACCAAAAACCACCACCCAAGTCCAAGTAATCCACAAAGCCTCTATATTCTAAAAATAATCTAGGTCGAGACACGCCCCCCACCTTGAAAGTGACAATGACAATGATAGTATTAATGTGAACCTTTCAATTTTGGTTTATGAAAGGAAATTGATGAAAAGACCAAGTCTTTAGGAGAATGGAAGCTTACTACTTCACCACTAATGACTGACGAACCAAAATGATCCACCTAACAATGTGCAGGAAATGTAGAAATATCTTTAGTGCCTACATCACATGGGGATACGGCATTCGGAGTTTGTGGGTTTAGAATTCGCATGTAACTCAGGGATAGAGGATAAAATAATGCAATGATCCACATTTCAAAATCATTCAAAAACTAATGCACCAATCATATATATATATATATAT
>NW_025857707.1:3501-3974 GCF_002878395.1 Capsicum annuum
ATATATATATATATAAGCATGTAATGCCAGTTAAGGAAACAAAGCTTAGTATTAAGTAAACTTTATCCTGGAATATGCAGCTGAACCGTCATAAACAGGAACCTACAGGCTATATAGGTTCAGCTCCCTAATTTGAAAGGGCAGTTTGTGTTAGCCGCATAAACCAGAGGTATCAAAGAAGACCAGGGAATGTCCCGACCCCACATCAGTCTAAGATACAAATATATCAACAGTGTGAACCCTGCACATAGATCATCAATACCAAACCTTACATCGGCAAACATGAGTTTCCAGTATAAGTCATCTAAGACCCTTACCTTCACGGCTTAGCAACATAACCCCCATTAAGCTCGATCTAAAGAAAGTTTCACATGAACTATTTATTAACCAATGAACCAACCATTAAGGCACACCATAGGTATCGTGATACCCTTACACTTGCAAGCTTATCTCTATGTCATAACAATCACATT
>NW_025857708.1:0-1281 GCF_002878395.1 Capsicum annuum
TGTAGTTTTTATTTATTTTTTCCTTGAAAATTATTTATATATAACTAGTTAAATAAATTTTCAATTACATAGGATCTTCATTATATGCAAGGTTTAAATGTTTTTAGCAAAAATAGGATCAACATTTTGGGGGATGTCTGTAAGATCTTCATAACATAGAAGATGTAAGTGTTTAGTGTAATTAATTAGTGTCGATAATTATAAAGTGTTTTGAGCTTTGACTATCTTTATTGATATATTTTTAAATTATATATTTAAAAAATTTATAAATATGTAGTTTCTAAATTTATTTAAATATAAGAAATAATAGAATTACTTAATTAGAGGTTTCATTAATTATAAAATTAACTAATGATTCACAAGCTATCAAATCGGCTTAATATAGAGGAGCAAGAATATAACATTATTGCATGAGTATTCTCTTACGTCAATGTTAACTAAGGTCATCATTAATTATTTGAATTTTTATTGTACTTTTTAAAAGATGATAACTAATAAATATATAAAACGCCAATATTTTTTTTGGTAAATAAATGATTTTATTTAACCAAGTGAGCATTTACAACACCAGAAAGCTATAAAACTTTAACATTAATACGTGACTCTCTTGAGTTGTTATAAAATAGGATTGACACTTATGGATCAATGATTTTTATGATTTATATAGAGTGGCGATTTCTATCATGTCTAAAATATTTTAGTTTAATTTCTACTATCGTTACTGTATTATTTTCAAATTATGTTTAAATATGTGTTTTAAATTTATTTAAACATAATAATTTATAAAATTATTTAATTATAAGTCAGAATAATAACAAATATAAGTAATGATTCTCAAATTATCAAATCAATGTAATATGGGTGCAAGATCTACAATACTAACGTGTGACTCTCTTGGGTTGTTGTTAACTAGAGTCGACGATAATGAATACTTTGATTTTTATAACATGTCAATATCCACCACATCTGAAGTGTTTAAGTCTTGACTGCCATTATTACAATATTTTCAAATTATATTTAAAATATTGTTCAACTATGAAAAATTTTAGATTTAAAATTTAACAAGTAAAATATGCTCAAATATAAGTAATGATTCACAAATTATCAAACCAACATAACACAAGGGTGGAAGACTACAATATTAATGCACGACTTTCTTAGGTTGATATTAACTAGGATCGATACTTATGAACTATATATAATGTTTACGATTTTTATGATACATTAATGTCTACCATGTTTAAAGTGTTAGAGTTTTAACTTTCGTTATTAAAATATTTT
>NW_025857709.1:0-1324 GCF_002878395.1 Capsicum annuum
GAAGAGTTTTCAAGATTTAAAGAACAATTTGATTTCTACACCCGTGTTGGTACTTCTAGAAGGCACCGAAGGGTATACAGTGTATTGTGATGCTTCCAGAATTGGTTTAGGATGTTTATTGATGCAGCATGGTAAGGTAATAGCATATGCTTCTAGACAATTGCGGCCACATGAGAAAAATTATCCTACACACGATCTTGAGATGGCAACAGTTATTTTTGCTTTAAAGATATGACGCCACTACTTATATGGGTTTTATGTTGATATATATACTGACCATAAGAGCTTGCAATATATTTTTAATCAGAAGGATCTAAATTTAAGGCAGCTGAGATGGCTTAACTATTAAAGGACTATGATGTTGATATCTTGTACCATCCAAGGAAAGCAAATATTGTAGCTGATGCGTTAAGTCGTAAGGCTATGATGGCGCCTATAGAAAGGAAAAGGATGATTAAAGATCTTCACCAGTTAGCTAGTTTGGGAGTTCACCTTCTTGAAACTCCGGATAAAGAGCTTATCGTACATAATGCTGCGGAATCTTCATTAGTAGCTTAAGTGAAAGAGAAGCAATATGCAGATCCTATTTTGTTATAGCTTAAGGAGAACGTTCAGAGTGATGCGACCAAGGCATTTGAGCTTACGCGAGAAGGAGTACTTCAGTGCCAAAACCGATTATGTGTGCCGGATGTAGACAGGCTAAAAAAGAAGATTATGATAGAGGCACATTTTTCAAGGTATTCCATTCATCCAAGATCAACCAAAATGTATCAAGATTTGAAAGATATGTATTGGTGGAATGACATGAAGAAAAGCATTGCAGAATTTGTAGCTGAATGTCCAAATTGTCAAAGAGTTAAAGTTGAGCACCAAAAACCCGGAGGTTATATGCAATGCATTGATCTTCCAAGCTGGAAGTGGGACATGATCAACATGGATTTCGTTATTGGTTTGCCTCGTACATCTCAAAAGTTTGATTCTATATGGGTGATTGTTGATAGGCTTACCAAATCTCCACATTTCCTACCAGTTAGGACCACTTACATAGTTGAAGAGTATGCGAAGCTGTACATTAAAGAGATAGCCCGATTACATGGAGTGCCAATCTCTATTATATCAGATCGGGGAACCCAATTAACCACAAACTTTTGGAAGTCTTTTCAGAGGTGTTTGGGAAAACAAATGAAGTTGAGTACAGCTTTTCACCCTCAAACAGATGGACAAGCAGAACGCACCATCCAAACACTTGAAGATATGCTACGAGCTTGTGTAGTGGATTTTAAGGGCAACTGGGATGATCATTTACCTTTTATTGAGTTTGCCT
>NW_025857710.1:0-1415 GCF_002878395.1 Capsicum annuum
GGGCGATAATGCTAACAAGGATTCAACCCTGAATATAAGTGATAGGCCTCATTCAAACCATTTTTCAACATTATGCTTAAAGGATATGATGAAAGTCTATCTTCTTACGCATATAGAGGATCATAGGGAGAAGGAGTCAAACCCTTACATTTGGAGTTCGTTATTCCAAAGAAGCACATGGGAGCCCTATACTTGCAGGCCAAGTAGCACAACTTTTGATGTAAAATTAGTGGCCTCTTAATAATCCCACCATTAACGAGGAGCTAAATTTGAAAACTGATGTGAATTTAGGTAAAAGATTCAAGTCTTCAAAGTGGCGAGATAGAAACCGTATCACCATGTCACTTTTTCTATCAGGTTTCACCTTGGAAGATCTTAATCTTGTCTCTCTGCCGCTCAAATCATAGAGAGAAAAAGTTAGGATAGAGATTCAAATCTTCTACGTGGAAACATAAATGATAGTTGAAGTGGTATCTTGCCAACAAAGATAGGAAACAACACATCACGCCACGAAAGTGGCACATAACCATTTATTTATGCATGATAGATTAGATTTTATTTTGGCTTATGAATAATCTATGAAATAGTGGTGCTATGTGGACAGTTGATTGAAATTTAAAAGGGAAAGTGTGAAATTACCATGTTTTGAACTTAATAGGGGAGTGAAAGGGACCTAAAATTAGGTCTCAGTTACCGCGATTGCAGCCCGTGTCACTACGATCACGGAAGTTGAATTTCAACGATTGAAGAACTAGGACCATGATTGCAGTCGAATCAGCTTAAAAGACCATCCGACTGCCATTTTCCCCACACGTACCTATTTTAAAATTCTCTCCAATTCTATCTAACTTTTATCTTTGTGTTGAGTGTCCAAGTATGCATTCCAACCATTTTTGATCATTTAATTTGGTATGTTGTCTCAACTCCCTCATTTTATGTTTATTTTAGGCTTGGGACGTGTTTTTAGGAATAGGCCTAAAATATACTAATAATGCCAAATCCATGTATATTTTTATTGTTATTGTGGTAAGCTTTTGTAGTGGGTGTACACATTATCGGGGAAGTCTTGATTACCCAGATTTAGGCCTAAAACTATTAAAATTAACATGAACACCATGTGTTTTATTTAATGCCCCAATGATTTCTATGTTAATTTCTTTATGTTTTGAGGGTATAATCACACATTCTAAGTTTAAGTTACTTGAGCATGATGTTTATCTTACTTGGTGGAACACAAATTTGGGGTTAAAATCTGGTGTTTTGGGTGATGTTGGAGGACTGTCAAAAATGGTCATAGTTACCGTGATCACAGTCATTAGGACTGCTGTCGCGGCATCGCAATAGCAGGTAAGGCTTGACGATTGCTATAACTGAGAGTAGTTTTTTGTTGAAACCCAAAATTCTGCACATCCATT
>NW_025857711.1:0-1256 GCF_002878395.1 Capsicum annuum
TGGTAATTAATGGTATCTCTCCATACGCTTTATTTTATATGTTAAATGAAACCATAAAATACTTAGGATAAAATATCCTTATTGATCCAATGAAATCAACCATGTGAAATCCGCCAAGGACAAATGCAATTTTGTCATGACGCACATAAACTATTCTGAAAGCCACGAGGATGGTGAAAGATTCTTCTCCAAAAACCACTCTTTAATTAGGGCATGAGTTTTATTGAATATGTTGGAACCATAACTAGCATGGTCAATCCTAAGTTGCTCGGCCTCTGGTGCGGGCATTCAAGATGGGTGCAGATTTGAGAGTGGAATTCGTCAAAATTTAAATTTTAAAATTTGAGGGTGCAAATTCGAGTATGGATACGATTGCTGGGATTCAGCTAAAAAAAGGTTATCAAATATTAAAAGATAGAGTTATAAAGATATATTAAAAATTTACCATTAAACAAAAATTATCGACCTACTATTTTCCTTGATATATTGCCGACATACTAATATTAACTTTATTATTTCTATTATATTTCATTATTAATAAGTGTTATTTTACTACTATTTTAATATGAATACTAATACAAATATAAGTAATAAAGATTCCTTGAAATCTGTGTTTCTTTCTTCTCCAAAAGTACGAAGATTGTCTCTTTCTTCCCCAAATATCACTTCTCTCTAGCAAAACATCATTTGATATATCAAAAGAAAAGGGTGTCAAGTGGATCGGGCTGACCCGGCCCGAACCGTCCCGATAAGCCTAAGGGCTTAAGATTACCAGGTCCCGGGATAGTTTTTTTTTTAATTTGGGCCCGGCTAACCCGGCCTGGACCAAGCCCGGTCCAGACCCGCCGGTTAACCGGCCCGATCCGGAAAAGTTTTTTTTGAAAATTTGGGATTTTGGGTCAAATTAGCAATTGGCCCAACGGCTATATAGCCATTTTTGGGTCCAAATAGCTAGTTTGGGCCCATTAATTAAAAAAAAAAAATTACTTTTAAAATAATTTTTTGATCCTAGAAAAAATTCTATTAATACCCTACACCTTCAAATCATTTTTCACACAATTTTTCACTCTCTCAAAATGTCATTCTCTCTCAAATCTCAATTGTCAATTCTCAAATATTCAATATATTTAATTTCCTAAAGTTATCACTTTAAATTTTTAATTTTGGATTTACAAAGTACGAGTGTAAGTTTCTAAATTCGCAACCTTCGGATACTTCCAAAATTTGGTATTGTCGTTCCATCTCTTACGTTTAAT
>NW_025857712.1:0-7106 GCF_002878395.1 Capsicum annuum
TTCTTGTTTAGATAAATGAGAAGTGATGATTTTAAGGATTTGGATGGTTTTTCACTAAATACTATACCACCATATGTTTGTTGAAATGTTGAAAAAGGAGAATCTCTGCATAGTTGAAAATATGTTTTGAAAATAAGATCTCTCTTACATTGTTAAATTTTTTTGGTGGCCAATTGAATTGATTATAATGAAGGAACTAATGTATATTATTATATGGCTTAGACATATGACTTGGAAGTCTTGGTATGATGATACCAAATTAGATAATGCCATAATAGACTCAGAACAGAACAAAAGTCAGATTTCATATAGATTTTCAGAACTTGAGCTTTTAAAGTTGATGTTCAGAAAAAGGTTAAAAACGGGCTTAAAGAGAGTTAGATGGTTACCTGAAGAAAGTACGAATGTAAAGACTCTATGCTACAAACCGTGATTTGCCGACACGGGATTATAGTACCCTTCTTTGTGATCTTGTGTACCTTGATTCATGCCGTCCCAATTTCAGACTATGGTTAGGAGCCCTATTTTATGATCTTGTGCACTACCATGACATGTTGATTTGATTGAGGATTTTGGCACCCTACTGTTTAATCTTGTGTGTCCCCCTTATTAATACTCTAATCCTTGCATCAAACATAGATTGGGGGCTTGACCGCCGAGTCAATGGCGGATTCTATATAGCCCTTGGAATTACAGATAACAAAAACTAAAGTGATGATTGCAATAACGTGTTTTGAAATTTATCAAACTATTCCCATGTGTTTTCAAATATTTTACGCTGACATGTTTTTATGTAATGCTCTCATCTATGTTTTATATAAATATATTTTGTTTTTTTAGATTGCTCTACATACCAGTACATCTGTATTGACCCCCTATAATTCGGGATCTAAGGCTCAATCCTGGGTCCCACTAAGCCGTAGATTGATTTGTCAGGGATTTCCAGTTGGTGAGCCTCCCCTATTTTGGAAGGCTTGATTTATAAGACATTGTTATTTTATTTTGATTCAAGGTCCGACTGGGGTCCTTGATCCAGTTTTTAGACAGATGTAATTCTTCACTAGTAGAGAATTAGCGGACTGTTGTTCTGTGTTTTGAATGTTAAGAACTTCCTTTCATATTGTTCAGTTGAATTATGAGATTGACCATATTTCTGTATGCTAATATTCCGCATTTCTTTATGTTGTATGAATGTGGTGTATGATTTCTAGATAGAAAAGGGCGCTCGGCCGAAACTAGGACATGAGCAAGTGTGGATTCACTTGTGAATATGTATTGCTTGGAAACATTGGTTCTTGAGCGGTGGAATCCCTCTTGTGTCTTCATAAGAGTGTGGTGTTGCCATTGTATGTTTTAGGGTCCTTAGATTTTATACATCTTTGGGTTCTTTACGTTGTAATAGTGTATGTCTCACTATCTATATTTACATTTCATATCTTAGTTTGTGTTGTCTAGTTAGATCGTTAGTTCTTGTTGTCTTGTAATCTTGTAACGTAGGACTGTTGTTATCCTAGTGTTGTTTTCTCAGTGTAGTGTTGTTTATTTCTTATTGTTGTGGCTGTTTTTGGTGTTATAAACACCTTTGTATCGTGTATTATTGAGTTGTTATTCAACTCGAGACCTAGTCTCTTGGTGTTTTCGATTTTCATTGTGTTTGTGGACTGTTTTGTGTTGTTTTTGATACGTACCAAGCTTGTATCGTATCATTTGGTATCAGAGCTTGTGGTTGATTTTGTTCTAACAAAATCAATCTTGGACTTACTAGAAATTTCAAAAAAAAAAGGTGTTCTTTAGTTGTCTTGGCCGAAAGTTGTGTCCTTGTTGTTGTTATTGTGGCCAAGACTTTTTTCCTTGTCTACATCTAGAAGTAATTTTGTTTATTATGTTATTTCTAGTGTTAGTTTTCTTCATCACTAAGACTCTTGAGTCAAGATCTAGATTTGAGCTTGAATTGTTGATCTTGTTGTTGTAAGCAAAACTTTGGCCTATTGTTGTTGGAATTGTTGTAGTGGCTTCACCTTTGACAGTATATTGGTGACACTGTTGATTATATTAGACGTTGGTTGTTGTTGTTGATGTTCTAAGTGAGGCCTTGTGATATTGTTGTTGATAATTGGCGGCCTAAGGACATTGTGTTGAAGTGTAGTAGTCTTGGTCGTGTATTGAAGGCCTTGTTATTGTAGATTTGGAAGTGGCCGTGGAATTGTTGTTGTCCTTGGAAATTGTTGTTGTTGTTCTTGGTGTGGTTGTTGTTTTTCTTGAAGTTCTTCACCTCATTCATATATTATTGAAACATAAGGTGAAGGAAAAAAAGTTTACTTGTTAGTCTTGAAAGGCTTCCAAACACCCAAAGAGTTTACATCACTTCTCAATCACTTTTCCATGTTTCAAGGGCCATGTTTTGAGGGAAGCTTATTGTCACGCCCCAAGCTGAGGCCCTGAACGTGACATGCACCCAATACTATTGCTAGTACGAGCGAATGTTTTGGCATATCACATGAGCATACAACTACATAATGAATTGAGAGGAAACAGAAATAAGAGTTCTTAAAGAATAAAGTCTTTCATCAATGTTCATCAATATCACTTAACGTCTGAAGATACAATAGTCATGAAAAATAATACTAAAAATTACAAGGTCTGTTAGGCAACTAAATCAGTCTGTGAAGCCTTTAATAAGTACCAATACTAAAAGGAAAGAAAATATAATGAAGTCATCATATCCCATCCAACCTCCTGATAGGAAAGAGACTCACCAATAGCAGAAGATAGAGGTCCTAATGGGGCACTTGACCACGGATATGAGAGCCAGATCCTACATTATGAAATGATGTAGCGCCAAAGGTGGTCAATACACTGAATGTATTGGTATGCAAAACCATTTCAGGAGGGTAGTACATCAAGAGGTTAGAAATGACAATAAAATTCAAACGTAAAAGAAGACATCTGGAAAGGAACAAGAATATAAGATAAATTTATAATTGACCAAGTAAAGTAGGTTTGATTCCTTTGATTATTTGTGGGAGAAAGTAGTGAACGATCATAAACCACCATGTGAGCGCATGGAGTCTGATCTCGGCCCGATCAGCTAAGCTGTCCTATACCTTGCCGGGCATAGGACGTGACATGACATAATTTGCTAGCAAGTATCCATGGTTAGCCCCTTTTCGGGACACATGAAAGAAAAGAGAGTATCCAACTTGTGGAATGATCTCTATCCTATGTCAGCAAACATAGTTTTGGGCATTTGTCATTTCAACCTATGCTTTCACGGTCAGCTAACTAACTTCCTTATGCTCATGAGGTTGTCTTATTTATCTGATTAGTTATTGATCAAAAAGTTCTTCTTGTTACGTTCATGTTCATATTTTAGCCTTTTTAGGCTCATGCTCGTGGTTTACCCTTTTTAAGCTCATAATTATGTATAGCCACTTTAGGCTCATATTGAGAGTTAACCGTAAGAGGTTCATATTCATGAATTAACACTATCAATATTGGAGAGTCATGATAGGTAATTTCATGGTTCGATATGATATAATTCAAGCACATGATTGGAAGCATTCTTGTAAGAGCATTCATGGTCATATAATTATCTATTACGTCAATGAGGGATTCCAGGTATTATTATATTAAGACTTGCAAATTCATAATGTATACATCACAGTGCAAAGAGTTTTACGAATGTTGCGGGAAGGTTACATTCTTATGGATTATGGAACAAGAATTATACGTTTAAGAGTTTTATAAATTATATCTTATAACTTTAATATAAACATTCACATGATGGCATGGCTGAGATTTTGACATTTTGACATGGAAGATTGGGCTAAGATATTTCAGCAGAGATGCAATAGTTTGTTGCGGGTTTGTGATGGTGGCGTATGTCGTCATATGGTGAGGAAAAATATCAATTTACAGGCTGGTCATTTCCACTGTGACAGAGTCTGTCAAGAAATTGTTATTGGTGTTTATAGAGATAGAGTAGTGTCCGAATGGCAGGCTGCCTTGAACGGCTTAAAGGGAATACCTTAAAGAGGATGCTGCTCTTACATACTGTGTAATATATTTACTTAATAATAGAGTAGGATATATTTGAATTAGCGATGTAACAGTATGTTCTTGTTTTTTGTTGTTGTCTGAACGTTGCAGCGGAAGAACGAGTAGTCTATGCTGGTTGTTGTTTTGTAACTATGCAGTTGGAAAAGAAAGTAATGAAGCATATTGCAGCTACAACGCTGCGACACTGGTGTATCAGATAAGGACTGCTGGAAAGTGAACCATGTATAGAAAACACGTTATGGACGGATGTACATCTGGCAATAAAGTCAAAGAAAGAGTAGATATGTTTGGAAATTCAAAAATAACTAGGAGAGGTCATCTTTGATCAAAAGATTATGTAATTAGTTCTCTCTCACTTCTTTTAAATAATGGGGTGCTCTCTAGGTGTAATTGCTTGACTTTGCCGATCGTAAATCTTTCACAGTTATTGCCAAAAACATCTATGATTCATACATCAAATCACGAGGGTCATTGGAACTCAGAAAATTCAGAAAGGAAGAACATGAAACAGAGAGTTATTTTACACATCCAACAACTATTAAACCATTCAAGTTCATTGGTAAGATTGATGATTTTCCTTTAAAACCTAAACTGTTTTAGAACAATTTGAATTGGATAACAGTACAACATCCAGAAACGAGATTAAGGAATGGTCCTACATACCTCTTAAACATTGAAAGAACTTTGAGATTGGAAGAAAAAATTCCAACGTGATTCTCACCGATTTGTGTTTCGTAGGAGTTGTGATTGGGAGGAAAAATAGAGATATATTCTAATGGAAAACTTCTCAAAACTGATGGAGAAGTGAGGCTTTTTATCAAATGAACAGGTGGAAAATAGAGTGACTGGTTTAAAGCATGTAACTGAAGGGAAGTAGAAAGGCGTATCTGGCTGAGAAAAATTAATGTTCCATTGAGGGAAATAACGCTTGTAACTGATAACTTAAGAGGGTTTTAAATTCATGAAATAAATTGCAAAACGAAAAGATAAAATTACCCTTGAAATACCTCACAAAGCAGTGGGCCTGAGATGTTTCAGATATAAGTCAAGTCAAGACTTTTTATGTTTTAATATGAAAGGAGTTTCAAGACTTGTCTTTCCCTCCATTAACCAAATCTCACTAATCCAAATTGAAAATTGACCAAGACTTCCAAATTAGAAAATAAAAACTTATTCAAAAATCGCAACCAATACGTGGCTTCCACATCATCATTTACCGTTCATACGATAATTTTAAGCTGAAATTTTGGCCTCTTAGTTTCATTTTGTTGTGTCCTTAGTTTCATTTGTTGATTCCAATACTTACTTACAAGCTAGTGACCATTTACTAGATTGTGAGTTGGTTTTGAAAGAGTTCTTCGTGTTTACGTCCTTGTGTGTTTTCATTCTTATTCTTTGGAGTCATTTTAAATATTTCTTTCACCTCTCAACACCTCACGGAGTACAAGCAAGCATACAACACTTGTAAGATTAAATGTGAGGAATCCGAGAACAAAGAAATAAAGAGAGAGTGTGAGGACCTTTCTATTACAACTAACTTATTTGTTATTTTGTAGTGAAACTTCTTGGTTAAACTCAACTCAGTCGGATGAGATTGAAGGCAAATCTCAAGATGGAGAGAAACCGAGGTACAAAATGAAGATGTTGGCCGAGACTAGAAGATGTTGTGTTCTCGGTTTCTTCTTATTTTGTCGACTTTTTTGTACCATTTTATTTGATTTTTGCCGTGAATTTGAGGTCAAATTCCTCTCAAGATGGAGAGGATGATACGGGAACGATCATGAAGATGGAAATTTTTGAGTGTGTTGAATGCAACCTCGGGAGTGTACGAGTTGAACTGTTAAAAGGTGCTCCAAAGCCGCCCCTAAGCACACTCCATGGGCACCTATTTGCCTACTTGGTCATTAAAGGGCCTTTTTGTCATTTTATCTTTAATTTGAAATGTACTATAAATAGAACAATATAGGGTTTAGTTCATTAGTTGTTAAATATTGATGATAGAACACATCTCTTGAGAGAGAGAGCCTCCCTAGGCCGAAACTAGGACATGAGCAAGTGGGGATTCACTTTTGAATAGGTATTGCTTGGAAATGTTTGTGCTTGAGTGGTGGAATCCCTCTTGTGTCTTCGTAAGAGTGTGGTGTTGCTATTGTAAGTTTTAGGGGTCTTTAGATTTTATATATCTTTGAGTTCTTAACCTTGTAATAGTGTATGTCTCACTATCTATCTTTACATTTCATGTCTTAGTTTGTGTTGTCTAGTGAAATCGTTAGTTCTTGTTGTCTTGTAATCTTGTAACATCGGATTGTTGTTATCCTAGTGTTGTTCTTCTCGTTATAGTGTTGTTTATCTCTTATTGTTGTGGCTGTTTTTTGTGTTATAAACACCTTTGTATCGTGTATTGTTGAGTTGTTATTCAACGCGAGACCTAGTCTCTTTGTGTTCTCGATTTTCATTGTGTTTGTGGACTGTTTTGTGTTGTTTTTGATACGTACCAAGTTTGTATCGTATCACTTAAAAGGGGTTAAAAGATAAACAATAGCCCGAAATATTGCTACTTTTTAAATCGCCCTGAATTTTTAATACTTAACACCTATATCCCCCAAAACCCAGAGCCAACATAAAAAAGAAGAAAATTAATGAGAAGACTTGTCTATTATGCTAATGGCAAATGGATAGTAGAACTTCAGTTTGAGCTCATCAATGATAATGTCCAAGAACCTTATATACTAGCAGTAACATGAGTTTGAAATTGGTCAACAAAGATGTTGCTTTCCTAGATATGTTACAAACTACATATTGGATTGAAGTGCCACCAGGCTACACCCGCTCATGTCATCATACCCATGTTTTTTATTGTCTATGTGACTTATGCGTTAAATCTTGATTTTTGTAATCTCGTCTTAATTAACATTGTAGCTATCCTCAATCCTTGAAACTTGATTGATGTAATACATAAGTGAGATATAAATTAGAGTTATAAATTATTAAATTAATTATGAGAAGACCATTTAAAAATAGAGAAGCTTTTAGAAAAATTAAAGAAT
>NW_025857713.1:0-1562 GCF_002878395.1 Capsicum annuum
TCATAAATCAGTTCAGTCACGTATTTCATGCATTAGATATGCATGATCAGAATGTAAACTTAGCGTATCAATAGTTTATGTAAGTATTCAAGCTTCAGTCATGCATGTTTAATATGTAAACACTGTCTATTAGTATTTCTCACTTTTATTAGTCTCATTCAAGGATAAATGTTCCCAAGAGGGAGATATTATAATACCTCATATTTCCCTAGCTTAATTTAACTCTTAGCACATAAGTAATCCCATGTTAAATTTTTGAAATACTTAGTATTTTTAATTTTAGAGCCTTCCATTACATAGGAAATTCAATTATCTTTCCAAGGATTAAATTTCATCCAAATCTAATCATCGGGTGAAGAGTTATTTTAGTGAATAGTGTTCCATATGGTGCTTTAGTGCACCGCGGAGACAGTCCCAGTGGTAATTGTCATTTTCTAGAGAGCCAACACGATATCACTGCGTTGCGCCACCATCAAATTTCCTAATTATCACTTTTTTAGTATTGCTCCATGATAATGGCGTGTCGCGCCAAGGAATAGTTTTCCATTTATTGAGGCACAGTGTCACACCATCAGACCAGTTCCCAGTTGTCAACTTCCCAAGAGCCGGCATGATTGTATCGCATTGTGCTAGGGGGTAATTTTGGAAACTTTTTATGGAAATCCAAAGTTTTGTCCCAGGTTAAATTAGTCTTTTCCCTTGATTTTATTACGTCCAAATATGGGATTAAAGCCCTAAAAATATTTTAAGTCACACATTATTCTATTTTTTCCCAAAATCAAGAGCTTTCTCTACAATACAAAACCCTAACTCCAAGAAACCAAGAGCAATTTTAAGAAATCCTCCAAGAACCGGCAAGAAATCTCTTTCTCAGGTATGTTAGGTTTTTATGTATAGATCCCTTTGGCCCATGAAGTCTAAGAACCCTTTTTAAACATACAAAAACTCAAATTCATGATTTCCATATTTGAATTTGATTGAATTCATGTTCATGATATTAGTTGGGTTTCAATCCATGAATTAATAACAAGTTTCATGAAAATTAAATAGCTTGTGTGATGAATATGTGATTATCTTGATAAAATTTTGAATTTACAAATTGATTAATGTATCATGATGTTCATGCGTTGGCCTTTATTATTTATATAATCTATGTTCCCTAAGTGTTTGCTAAATTGCCTATTTGAAGTAAATAGTGGAATCATGACATGTTATCATGTGGTCCCAAACATGTATAAGCTTATGCTCTACAAGTGTTTGATAAAATGCTTATGTAATTTGTGTAGTGAAAGCATGACATGTTATTATGTGATCCCATTCATGCACAAGTTCATGTATATCAAGTGTTTGATAAAATGTCTAAATGAGTGCATTGTTAGCAAGCAAGTATTGTTATGCCTTTATGATCATATTATGTCTTTCTTCCTATGCTATCAAGTCCTGGGGTATTTAATACCCAACAATCTAGTTGTTTACCTAGAGCTAGTGTCAGTTACAAAATAGTACAAATCATGTTACAATCAGTAGAACTCAGTTAGTTACAAAACTAAGGAAAACTCAGT
>NW_025857714.1:0-3052 GCF_002878395.1 Capsicum annuum
AGGTTTCGCTTCTTTCAGTATTCATGTCATGCAATTAAGCATGAGCTTGAGTTAAAATCCCTGTCTAATCCATTTATTCCTTTCATTTATAGAACATGCCTCCTAAGTAGAACAGGAACTCAGCCACCCTCTCAGCCCATCCAGGCGGATCCTCTAGATGAGCATATCTCTTACACAGAATTTAGGGCTGTATTCACTACTCTATCAAACTCCATAACAACACAAAATAAATGGCCAATTGTTTTTCTGGATAACCTAGTGGCCAATATAGTTGTAACTAGAATTCAGGATTTCACTCGAATAATTCCTCCTTCTTTCATGGGATCCAAGTCTAAAGAGGACCCAAAGGAATTCTTAGATATAGTTCAAAAGGTAACAGATGCTATAGCGGTGGCATCTAGTCAGAGTGTCGAGTTGGATGCATATCAATTATAAGATATAACCCATACTTGGTTTAAGTAGTGGAAAGTTGATAGAGGTATTGATGCAGGACCTATAGAATGGCAAGAGTTTGCCATGACTTTCTTGGACAGATTCTTTCCATTAGATTTGAGGGAGGCCAAGGTATTAGAATTTATTAATTTGAGGCAAGGAATCATGAGTGTGAGGGAGTATTCTCTAAAGTTTACTCAATTAGCTAGATATGCTCCTCATATAGTGGCTGATAGTATGTCCAAGATGAATTAGTTTGTATTTATCGTGTCTGATAGTATAGTCCAAGAGTATAGGACTTAAATGCTAATTAGTGAGATGGACTTGTCTAGGCTGATGGTCCATGCTCTATTAATAGAGAAGAAAAAAATTAAGGAGAGGGAGAGAGGAAAAAAAGAGCTAGAATGGGTAGTTTTAATTTTGATTAGCCAAAATCAGAAGGTGGTAACCGTCCTTAATTTTATTAGAGGTCTTTAGCCCCATTACCTTCTTAAACCAGTGCCCTAGTACCTAAATTTAGAAATGACAATAGGGACAGGGCACTAGGATCTAAGTCCCAGGTCAGTGTTAGAAATGCTCGTACCAATTCTTTATGCCAGAAGTATGGCAGACACCATCAGGGTGAGTGTAGACCATGTAGTGATGTGTGCTTTGGGTGTGGAAAGCAAGGCCATCAGATTTGGGAGTGTTGGGTAGTTTCTAAAAAAGGTAGGGATGCGCGCCAATAGGGCCAGTCCCATCGGTTATCAGTTCCATCCAGTCGCCCAACTTACTGGGTGCCACTTTCAGTGCTACCATTGGTCAGCTTCTAAATAAATTATATGCTTTTCAGTCCTACCAAGATCAGGAAAATTCTCTTGACGTAGTTACTGGTACGTTGCTGGTATTTTACTTACATGTTTATGGTTTACTAGACCTTGGAGCTTCTCTTTCTTTTGTAACTCCATATATAGTTGTCAATTTCAGAGTCAGCTCCAAAAATCTAGCAGAGCCCTTTTTAGTGTCTACCCCAGTGGACATTTTTATTGTATCCAGGAAGGAATAAAGGGACTGTCTGGTCATAATATTTTAGAAAGATACATCAGTTGATCTCTTTGAGTTAGAGATGATGAATTTTGACTTCATTCTCAGCATGGATTGGCTCCACTCATGCTATGCCTCAGGTGATTATAGAAATAGAATAGTTCATTTTCAATTTCCAAATAAACCAGTCCTTGAATAGAGAGGTAGTACTATAGCTCTTAGGGGTCAGTTGATTTCTTACCTTAGAGCCAGAAAGATGATATCCAAGGGGTGTGTCTATCATCTTATGCATGCCAAAAACTCTAACTTAGAAACTCCTACTCGTTAGTCAGTCCCAGTAGTAAATGAATTATCAGATGTATTTCTTGAAGATCTTCCAAAGTTCCTCCCAAAAGGGAAATCGAATTTAGAATAGAACTTCTCCCAGATACTCATCCTACATCAATTCCTCCATACAGAATGGTTCCTTCTGAACTCAATAAAAGAAAGAACAGTTGAAGGATCTCTTATATAAAGGATTCATTAGACCCATCTTCTCCTTATGGGGTGCACCTATTCTGTTCGTGCATAAGAAAGATAGTTCTCTCAGAATGTGCATCGATTATAGTCAGTTGAACAAGGTCACAGTCAAGAATAAATATCCACTTACTAGAATTGATGATTTGTTAGACCAACTTCATGGTGCCAGTTATTTTTCTAAGATATACCTCAGATCAGGCTATCATCAGCTTAGAGCCAGAGAATGTGATATTCCAAAAATAGTTTTCCGAAATTGGTATGGTCACTTTGAATTTATTCTCATGTACTTTTGTCTTACAAATGCCCCAGTAGCCTTCATTGACATGATAAATCGAGTGTTCAAGTAGTACTTGGATATGTTCGTTATAGTCATCATTGTTGATATTCTTATTTACTGACGTAGTAAAAATGAGCATTCTAACCACGTCTGAGTAGTGCTTCAAACTCTTAGAGCTTATCAGTTGTTCGCTAAATTCAGTAATGTGAATTCTGGCTAAGATCAATAACATTCCTTGGTCATATTATTTTTGGCGATGGCAGTAGAGTTGATCCTTAAAGAACTAAAGTAGTGAAAAACTAGCCTAGACCTATCTCTCCATCAAATATCAGGAGTTTCTTGGGTTTAACTGGTTATTACAATCGGTTTGTTGAAGGTTTTTCTTATATTGCATCCCCCATGTGTAGATTTACTCAGAAAAAAGTTAAGTTTTAGTGGTCAGATTCTTGCGAGAGGAGTTTTCAGGAGTTGAAGACTCGACTCACCTCAGCCCTAGTCTTGACTCTACTAGATAGTTCAGATGGTTTTGGTGTGTACTGTGATGTATCCAAAGTAGGTTTGGGTTGGGTCCTCATTCAGAGAGGTAAGGTCATAGCCTACATCTCTAGACAGCTTAAAACCCATGAGAAGAATTATCTGACTCATGATCTTGAACTAGCAGTTATAGTATTTGCCTTAAAGATTTGGAGGCATTACTTGTATGAGGTGCATGTAGATGTGTTCACAGATCACAAAAGCCTTGTATCATCCGAGAAAGGCCAATGTAGTAGTTGATGCTCTTAGTAGAATGCCTATGGGTAG
>NW_025857715.1:0-14487 GCF_002878395.1 Capsicum annuum
AAGGTAAATTTCCATTTTCTAGAAGGATCCTAAACATAAGATAAAATCCTATTTTTCAGGAGGGTCCTAAACATAAGGTAAATTCCCATTTTACAGGAGGCTCCTGAACATAAGGTAAAATCCCATTTTTTAGGAGGGTCCGGAACATAAGATAAAATCCCATTTTTCAGGAGCGTCCTGAACAGAAAGAAAAGTTCCATTTTTCAGGAGGCACCTGTACAAAAAGTAAATTCTTATTTTTCAGAAAGGTCCTAAACAGAAAGTAAATTCCAATTTTTCAGGAGGTTCCTGAACATAAAGTAAATTGCCATTTTTTAGGTGGGTCCTGAACATAAGGTAAAATCCCATTTTTCAGAAGAGTTCTGAACGTTAGGTAAAATCCCATTTTTTAGGAGGGTCCGAAACATAAGGTAAATTATCATTTTCTAGGAGGCTCCTGAACATAAGGTAAAATCCTATTTTTTAGGAGGGTCCTGAACAAAAGGTAAAATCGCATTATTGAGGAGGGTCCTGTACATTAAGTAAAATCCTATTTTTCAGGAGGGTCCTGAACCAAAGTAAAAATCTCATTTTTTCAAGAGGGTCCGAAACATAAAGTAAAATTCCATTTTTTAGGAGGGTCTTTAAAAAATGTAAAAATCTCATTTTTTCAAGAGGGTCTGGAACATAAAGTAAAATCCCATTTTTTAGGAGGGTCCTGAAAAAGACAGTTGAATCCCATATTTCAAGAGAGTCCTGAACATAATGTAAAATCCCATTTTTCCGGAGGCTCCTGAACATAAAGTAAAATCTCATTTTTCAGGAGTGTCCTGAACGTAAAGCAAAATCTCTTTTTTCAGGAGGGTCCTGAACATAAAGTAAAATCTAATTTTTCAGGAGGGTCTTGAACAGAAAGTAAAGTCCCATTTTTCAGTATAGTCCTGAACAAAAAGTAAATTCCCATTTTCCAGGAGGTTGGTGAACATAAAGTAAATTCCCATTTTTCAGGTGGGTCCTGAACATAAGGTAAAATCCCTTTTTCAGAAAGGTCCTGACCATTATGTAAAATTCTATTTTTTATGGAGGTCCTGAACAGAAAGTAAAGTCCCATATTTTCCAGAGGGTCCGGAACAGAAATTAAAGCCCCATTTTTCAGGAGGGTCCTGAAATGAAAGTAAAGTTCCATTTTTAAAGAAATTCATGAACAGAAAGTAAAATCCCGTTTTTCATGAAGGTCTTGAATAGAAAGTAAAATCCCATTTTTCAGGAGAGTCCTGAACAAAAAGTGAAATCCCATTTTTTAGGAGGGTCCGAAAAAAGACAGTAAAATCCCATATTTCAAGAGAGTCCTGGACATAAAGAGAAGTTCCATTTTTCAGGAAGGTCCTAAACATAAAGTAATATCCCATTTTTCAGGAGGGTCCTGAACAGAAAGTAAAATCTTGTTTTTCCGGAGTGTCCTGAGCAGAAAGTAAAGTCCCATTTTTCAGGAGGGTCATGAACAGAAAGTAAAGTCCCATTTTTCAGGAGGGTCCTGAACAGAAAGAAAAATTCCATTGTTTAGGAGGGCTCTAAGCAGAAAGTAAAGTTCTATTTTTCAGAAGAGTCCTGAACATAAGGTAAAATCCCATTTTTTACGAGGGTCCTGAACATAAGATAAAAATTCTAATTTTCAGGAGGGTCCTGAACAGAAAGTAAAGTTAGAAAGTAAAGTCCCATTATTCAGGAGGGTCCTGAACAAAAAGTAAATTCCTATTTTTTAGGAGGGTCCTGAACAGAAAATAAATTCCCATTATCCAGGAGGTTCCTGAACATAAACTAAATTTCTATTTTTTAGGTGGGTCCTGAACATACGGTAAAATCCAATTTTTCAGAAGGGTCCTAAACATAAGGTAAAATCCCATTTTTTAGGAGGGTCCGAAACATAAGGTAAATTCTTATTTTTCCATGAGGGTCCTGAACATAAGGTAAAATCCTAATTTTTAGGAAGGTCCAGAACAGAAGGTAAAATCCCATTTTTAAAGAGGGTCCTGAACAAAAGTAATTCCCCTTTTTTAAAAAGGGTCCTCCATAAAAGTAAAAATCTCATTTTTTTCTGGTGGGTCCGCAACATAAAGTAAAATCCCATTTTTTAGGAGGGTCCTAAAAAAGACAGTAAAATCCCATATTTCAGGAGGGTCCTGAACATAAAGTAAAATCTTATTTTTCAGAAGGGTCCTGAACAGAAAGTTAAGTACCATTTTCCAGGAGGGTCCTGAACAGAAAGTAAAGTCCCATTTTTCAAGAAAGTCATGAAAAGAAGGTAAAATCCCATTTTTCATAATGGGCCTAAATATAAAGTAAAATAAAATTCCATTTTTCAGGAGGGTCCTGAACTGAAAGTAAATCCTATTTTTCAGGAGGGTCCTGAATAGAAAGTAAAGTCCCATTTTTCAGGAGGGTCCTGAAGAGAAAGTAAAGACCCATTTCCCAGGAGGTTCCTAAACAGAAATTAAAATCCTATTTTCCAAGAGGGTCCTGAACAGAAGTAAATTCCCATTTTCCAGGAGAGTCCTGAACAGCAATTAAATTCTCATTTTTCAGAAGTGTCCTGAACATATGATAAAATCCTATTTTCCAGGAGGGTTCTGAACATCAAGTAAATTCCTATTTTTTAGGAGGGTCCTGAACAGAAAGTAAATTCCCATTATCCAGGAGGTTCCTGAACATAAACTAAATTTCTATTTTTTAGGTGGGTCCTGAACATACGGTAAAATCCAATTTTTCAGAAGGGTCCTAAACATAAGGTAAAATCCCATTTTTTAGGAGGGTCCGAAACATAAGGTAAATTCTTATTTTTCCATGAGGGTCCTGAACATAAGGTAAAATCCTATTTTTTAGGAGGGTCCAGAACAGAAGGTAAAATCCCATTTTTAAAGAGGGTCCTGAACAAAAGTAATTCCCTTTTTTTAAAAAGGGTCCTCCATAAAAGTAAAAATCTCATTTTTTTCTGGAGGGTCCGCAACATAAAGTAAAATCCCATTTTTTAGGAGGGTCCTGAAAAAGACAGTAAAATCCCATATTTCAGGAGGGTCCTGAACATAAAGTAAAATCTTATTTTTCAAGAGGTTCCTGAACAGAAAGTAAATTGCCATTTTTTAGGTGGGTCCTGAACATAAGGTAAAATCCCATTTTTCAGAAGGGTTCTGAACGTAAGGTAAAATCACATTTTTCAGAAGGGTCCGGAACATAAGGTAAATTCTCATTTTCAGAAGGGTGCTGAACATATGGTAAAATCCTATTTTTTAGGAGGATCCTGAACAAAAGGTAAAATCCCATTATTGAGGAGGGTCCTGAACATTAAGTAAAATCCTATTTTTCAGGAGGGTCCTGAACAAAAGTAAAAATCTCATTTTTTCAAGAGTGTCCGAAACATAAAGTAAAATTCTATTTTTTAGGAGGGTCTTGAAAAAAAGTAAAAATCTCATTTTTTCAAGAGGGTCTGGAACATAAAGTAAAATCCCATTTTTTAGGAGGGTCCTGAAAAAGAGAGTTGAATCCCATATTTCAAGACCTGAACATAAAGTAAAATCCCATTTTTCAGGAGTGTCCTGAACATAAAGTAAAATCCCATTTTTCAGGAGTGTCCTGAACATAAAGCAAACTACCATTTTTCAGGAGGGTCCTGAACATAAAGTAAAATCTAATTTTTCAGGAGGGTCTTGAACAAAAAGAAAAGTCCCATTTTTCAGGTGGGTCCTGAACAGAAAGTAAATTCCCATTTTCCAGGAGGTTGCTGAACATAAAGTAAATTCCCATTTTTTAGGAGGGTCCTAAACATAAGATAAAATCCCATTTTTCAGGAGGGTACCGCACATAAGGTAAATACGCATTTTTTTTACAGGAGGCTCCTGAACATAAGGTAAAATCCCATTTTTGAAGAGGGTCCTGAACAAAAGTAAAATCCCACTTTTGAAGAGGGTCCTGAATAAAAGTAAAAATCTCATTTTTTTCAGGAGGGTCTGGAACATAAAGTAAAATCTCATTTTTTAGGAAGGTCCTGAAAAAGACAGTAAAATCCAATATTTCAGGAGGGTCCTGAACATAAAGTAAAATCCCATTTTTCAGGAGGGTCCTGAACATAAAGTAAAATACTATTTTTCAAGATGGTCTTGAACAGAAACTAAAGTCCCATTTTCCAGGGGGTCCTGAGCAGAAATAAAGTCCCATTTTTAAAGAAATTCATGAACAGAAGGTAAAATCCTATTTTTCATGAAGGTCCTGAATAGAAAGTAAAATAAATTTCCATTTTTCAGGAGGGTCCTGAATAGAAAGTAAAATAAAATCCCATTTTTCAGGAGGAACTTAAACAAAAAGTAAAATCCCATTCTTCAGGAGGGTCCTAAACTGAAAGTAAAATCCTATTTTTTAGTAGGGTCCTGAACAGAAAGTAAAGTCCCATTTTCTAGAAGGGTCTTAAAGAGAAAGTAAAGTCCCATTTTCCAGGAGGGTACTAAAGAGAAATTAAAATCCTATTTTCTACGAGGGTCCTGAACAGAAAGTAAATTCCCATTTTCCAGGAGGGTCCTGAACAGAAATTAAATTCCCACTTTTCAGGAGTGTCCTGAATATAAGGTAAAATCCCATTTTCCCGAAGGGTTTTGAAAATAGAGTAAATTCTTATTTTTCAGAAGAGTCTTGAAAATAAGGTATAATCCAATTTTGCAAGAGGGTGCTGAACAAAAGGTAAAATCCTATTTTTCTGGAGAGCCCTGAAAATAAGGTAAATTACCATTTTCCAAGAGGGTCCTAAACATAAGATAAAATCCCATTTTTCAGGAGGGTCCCGAACATAAGGTAAATACCCATTTTTTATAGAAGGCTCCTGAACATAAGGTAAAATCCCATTTTTTATGAGGGTCCTTAGCATAAGATAAAAATCCTATTTTTCAGGAGGGTCCTGAACAGAAAGTAAAGTTAGAAAGTAAACTCCCATTATTCAGGAGGGTCTTGAAAAAAAGTAAAAATCTCATTTTTTCAAGAGAGTCTGGAACATAAAGTAAAATCCCATTTTTTAGGAGGGTCCTGAACATAAAAACTCCCATTTTTCAGGAGGGTCCTGAACAGAAAGTAAAATCTAATTTTTCAGGAGGGTCTTGAACAGAAAGTAAAGTCCCATTTTTCAGGAGGGTCCTGAACAGAAAGTAAATTCCCATTTTCCAGGAGGTTCCTTAACATAAAGTAAATTTCCATTTTTCAGGTGGGTCCTAAACATAAGGTAAAATTACTTTTTCAGAAAGGTCCTGAACATTATGTGAAATTCTATATTTTATGAAGGTTACTGAACAGAAAGTAAAGTCCCATTTTTCAAGAGGGTCCGGAACAGAAATTAAAGTCCCATTTTTCAGGAGGGTCCTGAAACGAAAGTAAAGTTCCATTTTTCAAGAAATTCATGAACAGAAGGTAAAATCCCATTTTTCATGAAGGTCCTGAATAGAAAGTAAAATAAAATTCAATTTTTCAGAAGGGTCCTGAATAGAAAGTAAAATAAAATCCCATTTTTCAGGAGGAACTTGAACAGAAAGTAAAATCCAATTCTTCAGGAGGGTCCTAAACTGAAAGTAAAATCCTATTTTTTAGTAGGGTCCTGAACAGAAAGTAAAGTCCCATTTTCTAGAAGGGTCCTAAAGAGAAAGTAAAGTCCCATTTACTAGGAGGGTCCTAAGGAGAAATTAAAATCCTATTTTCTAAGAGGGTCCTGAACAGAAAGTAAATTCTCATTTTCCAAGAGGGTCCTGAGTAGAAATTAAATTCCCATTTTTCAGGAGTGTCCTGAACATAAGGTAAAATCCAATTTTCCAGAAGGGTTCTGAATATAAAGTAAATTCCTATTTTTAAGGAGAGTCTTGAAAATAAGGTAAAATCCAATTTATCAAGAGGGTGCTGAACAAAAGGTAACATCCTATTTTTCAGGAGGGCCCTGAACATAAGGTAAATTTTCATTTTCCAGGAAGGTCCTAAAAATAAGATAAAATCCCATTTTTCAGGAGGGTCCTAAACATAAGGTAAATTCCCATTTTACAGGAGGCTCTTGAACATAAGGTAAAATCCCATTTTTATGAGGATCCTGAACAAAAGATAAAAATCTCATTTTTCAGGAGGGTCTGGAACATAAAGTAAAATCCCATTTTTCAGAAGTGTCCTGAACATAAAAACTCCCATTTTTCAGGAGGGTCCTGAACAGAAAGTAAAATCTAATTTTTCAGGAGGGTCTTGAACAGTAAGTAAAGTCCCATTTTTCAGGAGGGTCCTGAACAGAAAGTAAATTCCCATTTTCCAGGAGGTTCCTGAACATAAAGTAAATTCCCATTTTTCAGGTGGGTCCTGAACATAAGGTAAAATGCCTTTTTCAGAAAGGTCCTAAACATTATGTAAAATTCTATATTTTATGAAGGTTACTGAACAGAAAGTAAAGTGCCATTTTTCAAGAGGGTCCGAAACAGAAATTAAAGTCTCATTTTTCAGGAGGGTCCTGAAATGAAAGTAAAGTTCCATTTTTCAAGAAATTCATGGACAGAAGATAAAATCCCATTTTTCATTAAGGTCCTTAATAGAAAGTAAAATCCCATTTTTCAGGAGAGTCCTGAACAAAAAGTAAAATCCCATTTTTTAGGAGGGTCCGAAAAAAGACAGTAAAATCCCATATTTCAAGAGAGACCTGGACATAAAGCGAAATTCCATTTTTCAGGAGGGTCCTGAACATAAAGTAATATCCCATTTTTCAGAAGGGTCCTGAACAGAAAGTAAAATCTTGTTTTTCAGGAGTTTCCTGAGCAGAAAGTAAAGTCCCATTTTTCAGGAGGGTCATGAACATTAAGTAAAGTCCCATTTTTCAGGAGTGTCCTGAACAGAAAGAAAAATTCTATTGTTTAGGAGGGCCCTGAGTAGAAAGTAAAGTTCTATTTTTCAGAAGAGTCCTGAACATAAGGTAAAATCCCATTTTTAATGAGGGTCCTTAACATAAGATAAAAATTCTATTTTTCAGGAGGGTCCTGAACAGAAAGTAAAGTTAGAAAGCAATGTCCCATTATTCCGGAGGGTCCTGAACAAAAAGTAAATTCCTATTTTTTAGGAGGGTCCTGAACAGAAAGTAAATTCCCATTATCCAGGAGGTTCCTGAACATAAACTAAATTTCTATTTTTCAGGTACGGTAAAATCCAATTTTTCAGAAGATCCTAAACATAAGGTAAAATCCCATTTTTTAGGAGGGTCCGAAATATAATGTAAATTCTGATTTTTCCATGAGGGTCCGGAACATAAGGTAAAATCCTATTTTTTAGGAGGGTCCTGAACAGTAAAATCCCATTTTTAAAGAGGGTCCTGAACAAAAGTAATTCCCCTTTTTTAAAAAGGGTCCTGAATAAAAGTAAAAATCTCATTTTTTCAGGAGGGTCCGCAACATAAAGTAAAATCCCATTTTTTAGAAGGGTCCTGAAAAAGACAGTAAAATCTCATATTTCAGGAGGGTCCTGTACATAAAGTAAAATCCTATTTTTCAGGAGGGTCCTGAACAGAAAGTTAAGTACCATTTTCCAGGAGGGTCCTGAACAGAAAGTAAAGTCCCATTTTCCAAGAAATTCATGAAAAGAAGGTAAAATCCCATTTTTCATAATAGGCCTGAATATAAAGTAAAATAGAATTCCATTTTTCTAGGAGGGTCCTAAACATAAGATAAAATCCTATTTTTCAGGATGGTCCTAAACATAAGGTAAATTCCCATTTTACAGGAGGCTCCTGAACATAAGGTAAAATCCTATTGTTTAGGAGGGTCCGGAAAATAAGATAAAATCCCATTTTCAGGAGCGTCTTGAACAGAAAGAAAAGTCCCATTTTTCAGGAGGCTTCTGTTCAAAAAGTAAATTCCTATTTTTCAGAAAGGTCCTAAACAGAAAGTAAATTCCTATTTTTCAGAAAGGTCCTAAACAGAAAGTAAATTCCAATTTTTCAGGAGGTTCCTGAACGTAAAGTTAATTGCCATTTTTTAGGTGGGTCCTGAACATAAGGTAAAATCCCATTTTTCAGAAGAGTTCTGAACCTAAGGTAAAATCCCATTTTTTAGAAGGGTCCGGAACATAAGGTAAATTCTCATTTTCCAGGAGGGTCCTGAACATAAGGTAAAATCATATTTTTTAGGAGGGTCCTGAGCAAAAGGTAAAATCCCATTATTGAGGAGGGTCCTGAACATTAAGTAAAATCCTATTTTTCAGGAGGGTCCTGAACCAAAGTAAAAATCTCATTTTTTCAAGAGGGTCCGAAACATAAAGTAAAATTCTATTTTTTAGGAGGGTCTTGAAAAAAAGTAAAAATCTCATTTTTCCAAGAGGGTCTGGAACATAAAGTAAAATCCCATTTTTTAGGAGGGTCCTGAAAAAGACAGTTGAATCCCATATCTCAAGAGAGTCCTGAACATAAAGTAAAATCCCATTTTTCAGGAGGTTCCTGAACATAAAGTAAATTCCCATTTTTCTGGTGGGTCATGAACATAAGGTAAAATCCCATTTTTTAGAAGGGTCCTGAAGATAAGGTAAAATTCAATTTTTCATGAAGTTCCTGATCATAAAGTAAAGTTTCATTTTTCAATAGGGTCCTGAACAGAAAGTAAAGTCCCATTTTTCAGGAGGGTCCTGAACAGAAAGTAAAGTCCCATTTTTGAGGAGGTTCCTGAACAGAAAGTAAAGTTTCATTTTTCAAGAGGGTCCTAAACAGAAAGTAAAGTCCCATTTTTCAGGAGGGTCCTGAACAGAAAGTAAAGTCCCATTTTTGAGGACAGTCCTGAACATAATTCAAACTCCTATTTTTCAGGAGGGTCCTGAACAAAAGTAAAAATCTTATTTTTTCAGAAGGGTCTGGAACATAAAGTAAAATCCCATCATTTAGGAGGGTCCTGAAAAAGACAGTTGAATCCCATATTACAAGAGATTCCTGAACATAAAGTGAAATCCTATTTTTCAGGAGGGTTCTGAACATAAAGTAAAATCCCATTTTTCAGGAGGGACTTGAACAGAAACTAAAGTCCCATTTTTCAAGAGGGTCTTGAACAAAAAGTAAAGTCCCATTTTCCAGGAGGGTCCTGAACAAAAAGTAATGTCCCATTTTTAAAGAAATTCATGAACAAAAGGTAAGATCCCATTTTTCATGAAGGTCCAGAATAGAAAGTAAAATAAATTTCCATTTTTGAGGAGGGTCCTGAATAGAAAGTAAAATAAAATCCCATTTTTCCGTACCATCTTGAACAGAAAGTAAAATCCCATTCTTCAGGAGGGTCCTGAACAGAAATTAAATTCCTATTTTTCAGGAGTGACCTGAACATAAGGTAAAATCCCATTTTCCAGTAGGGTTCTGAACATAAAGTAAATTCCTATTTTTTAGGAGTGTTCTGAAAATAAGGTAAAATCTAATTTTTCAAGAGGGTGCTGAACAAAAGGTAAAATCCTATTTTTCAGGAGAGTCCTGAACATAAGATAAATTGCCATTTTCCAGGAGGGTCCTAAACATAAGATAAAATCCCATTTTTCAGGAGGGTCCTAAACATAAGGTAAACTCCCATTTTACAGGAGGCTCCTGAACATAAGGTAAAATCCCATTTTTTAGGAGGGTCCTGAACATAAGATAAAATTCCATTTTTCAGGAGCATCCTGAACAGAAAGAAATGTCCCATTTTTCAGGAGGGTCCGAAACATAAGGTAAATACTTATTTTTCTAGGAGGGTCCTGAACATAAGGTAAAATCCTATTTTTTAGGAGGGTCCTGAACAGATGGTAAAATCCCATTTTTGAAGAGGGTCCTGATCAAAAGTAAAATCCCATTTTTGAAGAGGGTCCTGAATAAAAGTAAAAATCTCGTTTTTTTCAGGAGGGTCTGGAACATATAGTAATATCCCATTTTTTAGGAGGGTTCTGAAAAAGACAGTAAATTCCCATATTTTAGGACTATCCTGAACATAACGTAAAGTCCCATTTTTCAGGACGGTCCTGAACATAAAGTAAAATCCTATTTTTCGTGATTATCTTGAACAGAAAGTAAAGTCCAGTTTTCCAGGGGTCCTGAACAGAAAGTAAAGTCCCATTTTTCAAGAAATTCATGAACAGAAGGTAAAATCCCATTTTTCAGGAGGGTCCTGAATATAAGGTAAACTCCCATTTTACAGGAGGCTCCTGAACGTAAGGTAAAATCTCATTTTTTAGGAGGGTCCTGAACATAAGATAAAAATTTCATTTTTCCGGAGGGTCCTGAATAGTAAGAAAAGTCCCATTTTTCAGGAGGGTCTTGTACAAAAAGTAAATTCCTATTTTTTAGGAGGGTCCTGAACAGAAAGTAAATTCCCATTTTCCAGAACATAAAGTAAATTTCTATTTTCAGGTGGGTCCTTAATATACGGTAAAATCCCATTTTTCAGAAGGGTCCTAAACATAAGGTAAAATCCCATATTTCAGGAGGGTCCGAAACATAAGGTAAATTCTTATTTTTCCAGGAGGGTCCTGAACATAAGGTAAAATCCTATTTTTTAGGAGGGTCCTGAACAAAAGGTAAAATCCCATTTTTGAAGAGGGTCCTCAACAAAAGTAAAATCCCATTTTTGAAGAGGGTCCTGAATAAAAGTAAAAATCTCATTTTTTCAGGAGGGTCTGGAACATAAAGTAAAATCTCATTTTTTAGGAAGGTCTTGAAAAAGACAGTAAAATCCAATATTTCAGGAGGGTCCTGAACATAAAGTAAAATCCTATTTTTCAGGATGGTCTTGAACAGAAAGTAAAGTCCTATTTTTCAGGGGGGCCTGAACAGAAAGTTCAGTCCCCTTTTTCAAGAAATTCATGAACAGAAGGTAAAATCTTATTTTTCATGAAGGTCCTGAATAGAATGTAAAATAAAATTCCATTTTTCAGGAGGGTCCTGAATAGAAAGTAAAATAAAATCCCATTTTTCAGGAGGGTCCTGAATAGAAAGTAAAATCCCATTCTTCAGGAGGGTCCTAAACTGGAAGTAAAATCCTATTTTTTAGTAGGGTCCTGAACAGCAAGTAAAGTCCCATTTTCCAGAAGGGTCCTAAAGAGAAAGTAAAGTCCCATTTTCTAGGAGGGTCCTAAAGAGAAATTAAAATCCTATTTTCTAAGAGGGTCCTGAACAAAAAGTGAATTCCCATTTTCCAGGAGGATCCTGAACAGAAATTAAATTCCCATTTTTCAGGAGTGTCCTGAACATAAGGTAAAATCCCATTTTCCAGAAGGGTTCTGAATATAAAGTAAATTCCTATTTTTAAGGAGAGTCTTGAAAATAAGGTAAAATCCAATTTTTTAAGAGGGTGCTGAAGAAAAGGTAAAATCCTATTTTTCAGGAGGCCCCTGAACATAAGGTAAATTGCCATTTTCCAGGAGGGTCCTAAACATAAGATAAAATCCCATTTTTCAGGAGGGTCCTAAACATAAGGTAAATTCCCATTTTACAGGAGGCTCCTGAACAAAAGGTAAAATCCCATTTTTTATGAGGGTCCTTAACATAAGATAAAAATCCCATTTTTCAGGAGGGTCCTGAACAGAAAGTAAAGTTAGAAAGTAAAGTCTCATTTTTCAGGAGGGTCTTGAATAAAAAAAAATTCCTATTTTTCAGGAGAGTCCTGAACAGAAAGTTAATTCTCATTTTCCAGGAGGTTCCTGAACATAAAATAAATTCCCATTTTTCAGGTGGGTCCTGAACATAAGGTAAAATCCTATTTTTCAGGAGAGTCCGGAACATAAGGTAAATTCTCATATTCTAGGAGGGTCCTAAACATAAGGTAAAATCCTATTTTTTAGGAGGGTCCTGAGCGGAAGGTAAAATCACATTTTTGAGGTGGGTCCTGAACATAAAGTCAAATCTTGTTTTTCAGGAGGGTCCTGAACAAAAGTAAAAATCTCATTTTTTCAGGAGGGTCTGGAACATTAAGTAAAATCTAAATCCCATATTTCAAGAGAGTCCTGAACATAAAGTGAAATCCTATTTTTTAGGAAGGTCCTGAACATAAATTAAAATTGCATTTTTCAGGAGGGTCTTAAACAGAAAGAAAAGTCCTATTTTCAAAGAGGGTTCTGAACAAAAAGTAAAGGCCTATTTTCCAGGAGGGTCCTGAACAAAAAGTAAAGTCCCATTTCTCATGAAATTCATAAACTGAAGGTAAATTCCTATTTTTCATGAAGGTCCTGAATAGATAGTAAAATAAAATTCCATTTTTCAGGAGGGTCCTGAATAGAAAGTAAAATAAAATCCCATTTTTCAGGAGGAACTTGAACAAAAAGTAAAATCCCATTCTTTAGGAGGGTCCTAAACTGAAAGTAAAATCCTATTTTTTAGTAGGATCCTGAGCAGAAAGTAAAGTCCCATTTTCCAGAAGGGTCCTAAAGAGAAAGTAAAGTCCCATTTTCTAGGAGGGTCCTAAAGAGAAATTAAAATCCTATTTTCTAAGAGGGTTCTGAACAGAAAGTAAATTCCAATTTTCCAGGAGGGTCCTGAACAGAAATTATATTCCCATTTTTCAGGAGTGTTCTGAACATAAGGTAAAATCTCATTTTCCAGAAGGGTTCTGAATATAAAGTAAATTCCTATTTTTAAGGAGAGTCTTGAAAATAAGGTAAAATCCAATTTTTCAAGAGGGTGTTGAACAAAAGGTAAAATCCTATTATTAAGGAGGGCCCTGAACATAATGTAAATTGCCATTTTCCAGGAGGGTCCTAATTATAAGATAAAATCCCATTTTTCAGGAGGGTCCTGAACATAAGGTAAATTCCCATTTTACAGGAGCCTCCTGAACATAAGGTAAAATCCCATGTTTTATGAGGGTCCTTAACATAAGATAAAAATCCCATTTTTCAGGAGGGTCCTGAACAGAAAGCAAAGTTAGAAAGTAAAGTCCCATTTTTCAGGAGAGTCCTGAACAAAAAGTGAAATCCCTTTTTTTAGGATGGTCCGAAAAAAGACAGTAAAATCCCATATTTCATGAGAGTCCTGGACATAAAGCGAAATTCCATTTTTCAGGAGGGTCCTGAACATAAAGTAATATCTTATTTTTCAGGAGGGTCCTGAACAGAACGTAAAATCTTATTTTTCAGGAGTGTCCTGAACAGAAAGTAAAGTCCCATTTTTCAGTAGGGTCATGAACAGAAAGTAAAGTCCCATTTTTCAGGAGGGTCCTGAACAGAAAGAAAAATCCCCTTTTTTAGGAGGGCCCTGAGCAGAAAGTAAAGTTCTATTTTTCAGAAGAGTCCTGAACAAAAAGTAAAATCCTATTTTCTGGAGAGTCCTAAAAAGAAAGTAAAGTTCTATTTTCCGTGATGGTCCTAAGCAGGAAGTTAAGTCACATTTTTTAGGAGGGTCCTGAACAAAGGGTAAAGTTCTATTTTCCATGAGGGTCCTGAGCAGAAAGTAAAGTCATATTTTTCAGGAGGGTCCGGAAAAAACAGAAAAGTCCCATTTTACAAAAGTGTCCCGAACAGAAAGTAAAATCCCATTCTTAGGAGGGCCCTGAATAGTAAGTAAGGTCCCACTTTTAAAGAGGGTCCTGAACAGAAAGTCAAATATATCTCATTTTTTAGGAGGGTCCTGAACAGAAAGTAATGTCCCATTTTCCAGGAGGGTCCTGAACAGAAAATAACATATAATCTTATTTTTCAGGAGAGTCATGAACAAAAAGTAAAGTCCCATTTTCCAAGAGGGTCCTAAACAGAAATTAAATTCCCATTTTCCAGGAGGGTCCTGAACAGAAAGTAAAGTCCCATTTTTTATGAAATTCATGAACAGAAGGTAAGATCCCATTTTTCATTAAGGTCCTGAATAGAAAGTAAAATAAAATTCCATTTTTCAGGAGGGTCCTGAATAGAAAATAAAATAAAATCCCATTTTTCAGGAGGATCTTGGACAGAAAGTAAAATCCCATTCTTTAGGAGGGTCCTAAACTGAAAGTAAAATCCTATTTTTCAGTAGGGTCCTGAGCAGAAAGTAAAGTCCCATTTTCCAGAAGGGTCTTGAAGAGAATGTAAAGTCCCATTTTCCAGGAGGGTCCTTAAGAGAAATTAAAATCCTATTTTCCAAGAGGGTCCTGAACAGAAAGTAAATTCCCATTTTCCAGGAGGGTCCTAAACAGAAATTAAATTCCCATTTTTCAGAAATGTCCTGAACATAAGGTAAAATCCCATTTTCCAGGAGGGTTCTGAACATAAAGTAAATTCTTATTTTTCAGGAGAGTCCTGAAAATAAGGTAAAATCTAATTTTTCAAGAGGGTGCTGAACAAAAGGTTAAATCCTATTTTTCAGGAGGGCCCTAAACATGAGGTAAATTGCCATTTTCTAGGAGGGTCCTAAACATAAGATAAAATCCTATTTTTGAGAAGGGTCCTGAACATAATGTAAATTCCCATTTTACAAGAGGATCCTGAACATAAGGTAAAATCCCATTTTTTATGAGGGTCCTGAACATAAGATAAAAATCCCATTTTTCAGGA
>NW_025857715.1:14587-17362 GCF_002878395.1 Capsicum annuum
CAGGAGGGGCCTGAACATAAAGTAAAATCCCATTTTTCAGGAGGGTCTTGAACAGAAAGTAAAGTCCCATTTTCCAAAAGGGTCTTGAACAGAAAGTGAAGTCCCATTTTCCAGGAGGGTCCTGAACAAAAAGTGAAGTCCCAGTTTTTAAGAAATTCATGAACAAAAGGTAGGATCACATTTTTCATGAAGGTCCAGAATAGAAAGTAAAATAAATTTCCATTTTTGAGGAGGCTCCTGAATAGAAAAAAAATAAAATCCCATTTTTCAGGACCATCTTGAATCGAAAGTAAAATCCCATTCTTTATGAGGGTCCTAACCTGAAAGTAAAATCCTATTTTTTAGTAGGGTCCAGAAGAGAAAGTAAAGTCTCATTTTCCAGGAGGGTCCCGAAGAGAAAGTAAAGTCCCATTTTCCAGGAGGGTCCTAAACAGAAATTAAAATCCTATTTTCCTAGAGGGTCCTGGACAGAAAGTAAATTCCCATTTTCTAGGAGGGTCCTGAACAGAAATTAAATTCCTATTTTTTAGGAGTGACCTGAACATAAGGTAAAATCCCATTTTCCAGGAGGGTTCTGAACATAAAGTAAATTCCTATTTTTTACGAGTGTTCTGAAAATAAGGTAAAATCCAATTTTTCAAGAGGGTGCTGAACAAAAGGTAAAATCCTATTTTTCAGGAGAGTCCTGAACATAAGATAAATTGTCATATTACAGGAGGGTCCTAAACATAAGATAAAATCCCATTTTTCAGGAGGGTCCTGAACATAAGGTAAACTCCAATTTTACAGGAGGCTCCTGAACATAAGGTAAAATCCCAATTTTTAGGAGGGTCCTGAACATAAGATAAAAATCTCATTTTTCAGGAGGGTCCTGAACAGAAAGTAAAGTCCTATTTTTCAGGAGGGTCCTGAACAAAAAGTAAATTCCTATTTTTCAGGAGGGTCCTGAACAGAAAGTAAATTCCCATTCTCTAGGAGGTTCCTAAACATAAAGTAAATTTCCATTTTTTAGGTGGGTCCTGAACATATGGTAAAATCCTCTTTTTCAGAAGGGTCCTAAACATAAGGTAAAATCCCATTTTTCAGGAGGGTCCGAAACATAAGGTAAATTGTTATTTTTCTAGGAGGGTCCTGAACATAAGGTAAAATCCTATTTTTTAGGAGGGTCCTGAACAGAAGGTAAAATCCCATTTTTGAAGAGGGTCCTGAACAAAAGTAAAATCCCATTTTTGAAGAGGGTCCTGAATAAAAGTAAAAATCTCATTTTTTCAGGATGGTCTGGAACATATAATAATATCCCATTTTTTAGGAGGGTTCTGAAAAAGAAAGTAAATTCCCATATTTCAGGACGATCTTGAACATAATGTAAAATCCCATTTTTCAGGACTGTCCTGAACATAAAGTAAAATCCTATTTT
This sequence comes from Capsicum annuum, assembly GCF_002878395.1. Taxonomy (NCBI): domain Eukaryota; kingdom Viridiplantae; phylum Streptophyta; class Magnoliopsida; order Solanales; family Solanaceae; genus Capsicum; species Capsicum annuum. The sequence goes on from NW_025857715.1 coordinate 16,005, forward strand.
TCGGGATGATCTTGAACAGAAAGTAAAGTTTGGTTTTTCAGGGGTCCTGAACAGAAAGTAAAGTCCCATTTTTTAAGAAATTCATGAACAGAAGGTAAAATCCCATTTTTCAGGAAGGTCCTGAACATAAGCTAAACTCCCATTTTACAGGAGGCTCCTGAACATAAGGTAAAATCCCATTTTTTAGGAGGGTCCTGAACATAAGATAAAAATCTCATTTTTCAGGAGGATCCTGAACAGTAAGAAAAGTCCCATTTTTCAGGAGGGTCCTGTACAAAAAGTAAATTCCTATTTTTCAGGAGGGTCCTGAACAGAAAGTAAATTCCCATTTTCCAGGAGGTTCCTGAACATAAAGTAAATTTCTATTTTCAGGTGGGTCCTGAACATACGGTAAAATCCCATTTTTCAGAAGGGTCCTAAACATAAGGTAAAATCCCATTTTTCTGGAGGGTCCGAAACATAAGGTAAATTCTTATTTTTCCCGGAGGGTCCTGAACATAAGGTAAAATCCTATTTTTTAGGAGGTTCCTGAACAGAAGGTAAAATCCCATTTTTGAAGAGGGTCCTGAACAAAAGTAAAATCCCATTTTTGAAGAGGGTCCTGAATAAAAGTAAAAATTTCATTTTTTCAGGAGGGTCTGGAACATAAAGTAAAATCTCATTTTTTTGGAAGGTCCTAAAAAAGCCAGTAAAATCCCAAATTTCAAAAGTGTCCTGAACATACAGTAAAATCCAATTTTTCAGGAGGGTCCTGAACATAAAGTAAAATCTTATTTTTCAAGATTGTCTTGAACAGAAAGTAAAGTCCCATTTTGCAGGGGGTCCTGAACAGAAAGTAAAGTCCCATTTTTCAAGAAATTCATGAACAGAAGGTAAAATCCTATTTTTCATGAAGGTCCTGAATAGAAAGTAAAATAAAATTCCATTTTTCAGGAGGAACTTGAACAGAAAGTAAAATCCCATTCTTCAGGAGGGTCCTAAACTGAAATTAAAATCCTATTTTTTAGTAGGGTCCTGAACAGAAAGTAAAGTCCCATTTTCCAGAAGGGTCCTAAAGAGAAAGTAAAGTCCCATTTTCTAGGAGGGTCCTAAAGAGAAATTAAAATCCTATTTTCTAAGAGGGTCCTGAACAGAAAGTAAATTCCCATTTTCCAGGAGGGTCCTGAACAGAAATTAAATATCCATTTTTCAGGAGTGTCCTGAACATAAGGTAAAATCCCATTTTCCAGAAAGGTTCTGAATATAAAGTAAATTCCTATTTTTAAGGAGAGTCTTGAAAATAAGGTAAAATCCAATTTTTCAAGAGGGTGCAGAACAAAAGGTAAAATCCTATTTTTCAAGAGGCCCCTGAACATAAG
>NW_025857715.1:20362-35203 GCF_002878395.1 Capsicum annuum
AGTAAAATAAAATCCCATTTTTCAGGAGGATCTTAAAAAAAAAAAAAATCTCATTCTTCAGGGCGGTCCTAAATTGAAAGTAAAATCCAATTTTTTAGTAGGGTCCTGAAAAGAAAGTAAAGTCCCATTTTCCAGAAGGGTCCTAAAGAGCAAGTAAAGTGCTATTTTCCAGGAGTGTCTTGAATAAAAAGTAAATTCCTATTTTTCAGGAGAGTCCTGAACAGAAAGGTAATTCTCTATTTCCAAGAGGTTCCTGAACATAAAGTAAATTTCCATTTTTCAGGTGGGTCCTGAACATAAGGTAAAATCCCATTTTCAGGAGGGTTCTGAACATAAAGTAAATTCCTATTTTTTAGGAGTGTTCTGAAAATAAGGTAAAATCCAATTTTTCAAGAGGGTGCTGAACAAAAGGTAAAATCCTATTTTTCAGGAGAGTCCTGAACATAAGATAAATTGCCATATTCCAGGAGGGTCCTAAACATAAGATAAAATCCCATTTTTCAGGAGGGTCCTGAACATAAGGTAAACTCCCATTTTACAGGAGGCTCCTGAACATAAGGTAAAATCCCATTTTTTAGGAGGGTCCTGACTATAAGATAAAAATCTCATTTTTCAGGAGGGTCCTGAACAGAAAGTAATGTTAGAAAGTAAAGTCACATTTTTCAGGAGGGTCTTGAATAAAAAGTAAATTTCTATTTTTCAGGAGAGTCCTGAACAGAAAGTTAATTATCATTTTCCAGGAGGTTCCTGAACATAAAGTAAATTCCCATTTTTCAGGTGGGTCCTGAACATAAGGTAAAATCCCATTTTTCAGAAGGGTCCTGAACATAAGGTAAAATCCTATTTTTCAGGAGAGTCCGGAACATAAGATAAATTCTCATTTTCTAGGAGGGTCCTAAATATAAGGTAAAATCCTATTTTTTAGGAGGGTCCTGAACAGAAGGTAAAATCACATTTTTGAGGAGGGTCCTGAACATAAAGTCAAATCTTGTTTTTCAGGAGGGTCCTGAACAAAACTAAAAATCTCATTTTTTCAGGAGGGTCTGGAACATTAAGTAAACTCTCATTTTTTAGGAGGGTCCTGAAAAAGACAGTTAAATCCCATATTTCAAGAGAGTCCTGAACATAAAGTGAAATCCTATTTTTCAGGAAGGTCTTGAACATAAATTAAAATTGCATTTTTCAGGAGGGTCTTAAACAGAAAGAAAATTCCCATTTTCCAAGAGGGTCCTGAACAGAAAGTAAAGGCCCATTTTCCAGGAGGTTCCTGAACAAAAAGTAAAGTCCCATTTCTCATGAAATTCATAAACAGAAGGTAAAATCCTATTTTTCATGAAGGTCCTGAATAGAAAGTAAAATAAAATTCCATTTTTCAGGGGGTCCTGAATAGAAAGTAAAATAAAATCCCATTTTTCAGGACCATCTTCAACAGTAAGTAAAATCCCATTCTTCAGGAGGGTCCTAACCTGAAAGTAAAATCCTATTTTTTAGTAGGGTCCAGAAGAGAAAGTAAAGTCCCATTTTCCAGGAGGGTCCTGAAGAGAAAGTAAAGTCCCATTTTCCAGGAGGGTCCTAAACAGAAATTAAAATCCTATTTTTCTAGAGGGTCCTGGACAGAAAGTAAATTTCCATTTTCTAGGAGAGTCCTGAACAGAAATTAAATTACTATTTTTCAGGAGGGACCTGAACATAAGGTAAAATCCCATTTTCCAGGAGGGTTCTGAATATAAAGTAAATTCCTATTTTTTAGGAGTGTTCTGAAAATAAGGTAAAATCCAATTTTTCAAGAGGGTGCTGAACAAAAGGTAAAATCCTATTTTTCAGGAGAGTCCTGAACATAAGATAAATTGCCATATTCCAGGAGGGTCCTAAACATAAGATAAAATCCCATTTTTCAGGAGGGTCCTGAACATAAGGTAAACTCCCATTTTACAGGAGGCTCCTAAACATAAGGTAAAATCCCATTTTTTAGGAGGGTCCTGAACACAACATAAAAATCTCATTTTTCAGGAGGGTCTTGAACAAGAAGAAAAGTCCCATTTTTCAGGAGGGTCCTGAACAAAAAGTAAATTCCTATTTTTCAGAAGGGTCCTGAACAGAAAGTAAATTCCCATTTTCCAGGAGGTTCCTAAACATAAAGTAAATTTCCATTTTTTAGGTGGGTCCTGAAGATACGGTAAAATCCTCTTTTTCAGAAGGGTCCTAAACATAAGGTAAAATCCCATTTTTCAGGAGGGTCCGAAACATAAGGTAAATTCTTATTTTTCGAGGAGGGTCCTGAACATAAGGTAAAATCCTATTTTTTAGGAGGGTCCTGAACAGAAGGTAAAATCCCATTTTTGAAGAGGGTCCTGAACAAAAGTAAAATCTCATTTTTGAAGAGGGTCCTGAATAAAAGTAAAAATCTCATTTTTTCAGGAGGGTCTGGAACATATAGTAATATCCCATTTTTTAGGAGGGTTCTGAAAAAGACAGTAAATTCCCATATTTCAGGACGATCCTGAACATAAACTAAAATCCCATTTTTCAGGACGGTACTGAACATAAAGTAAAATCCTCTTTTTTGGGATCATCTTGAACATAAAGTAAAGTCCGGTTTCCAGAGGTCCTGAACAGAAAGTAAGGTCCCATTTTTCAAGAAATTCATGAACATAAGGTAAAATTCCATTTTTTCGGAGGGCCCTGAATATAAGCTAAACTCCCATTTTACAGGAGGCTCCTGAACATAAGGTAAAATCCCATTTTTTCAAGAGGGTCCGAAACATAAAGTAAAATTCCATTTTTTACGAAGGTGTTGAAACAAAGTAAAAATCTCATTTTTTCAAGAGGGTCTGGAACATAAAGTAAAATCCCATTTTTTAGGAGGGTCCTGAAAAAGACAGTTGAATCCCATATTTCAAGAGAGTCCTGAACATAAAGTAAAATCCCATTTTTTAGGAAGGTCCTGAATATAAAGTAAAATCTCATTTTTTCAGGAGGGTCTTGAACAGAAGTAAAGTCCCATTTCCCAAGAGGGTCCTGAACAGAAAGCAAAGTCCCATTTTTCAGAAGGGTCCTGAATAAAAATTAAAGTCCCACTTTTCATGAAATTCATGAACAGAAGGTCAGATCCCATTTTTCATGATGTTCCTGAATAGAAAGTAAAATATAATTCCATTTTTCCGAAGGGTACTGAATGGAGAGTAAAATAAAATCCCATTTTTCAGGAGGATCTTGAACAGAGAGTAAAATCCCATTCTTCAGGAGGGTCCTAAACTGAAAGTAAAATCCAATTTTTCAGTAGGGTCCGGAACAAAAAGTAAAGTCCCATTTTCCAGAAGGGTCCTGAAGAGAAAGTAAAGTCCCCTTTCCTAGGAGGGTCCTAAAGAGAAATTAAAATCCTATTTTCCAAGAGGGTCCTGAACAGAAAGTAAATTCCCATTTTCCAGGAGGGTCCTGAACAGAATTTAAATTCCCATTTTTCAGGAGTGTCCTGAACATAAAGTAAAATCCCATTTCCCAGGAGGGTTCTGAACATAAAGTAAATTCCTATTTTTCAGGAGAGTCCTGAACAGAAGGTAAAATCCTATTTTTAAGGAGGGTCCTGAACATAAGGTAAAATCATATTTTTTAGGAGGGTCCTGAACAAAAGTAAAATCCCATTTTTGAAGAGGGTCCTGAATAAAAGTAAAAATCTCATTTTTTTAGGAGGGTCTGGAACATATAGTAATATCCCATTTTTTAGGAGGGTTCTGAAAAAGACAGTAAAATCCCATATTTCAGGACGATCCTGAACATAAACTAAAATCCCATTTTTCAGGACGGTCCTGAACATAAAGTAAAATCCTATTTTTCGGGATGATCTTGAACCGAAAGTAAAGTCCGGTTTTCCAGAGGTCCTGAACAGAAAGTAAAGTCCCATTTTTCAAGAAATTCATGAACATAAGGTAAAATCCCATTTTTCCGGAGGGCCCTGAATATAAGCTAAACTCCCATTTTACAGGAGGCTCCTGAACATAAGGTAAAACTCCATTTTTTAGGAGGGTCCTGATAATAAGATAAAAATCTCATTTTTCAGGAGGGTCCTGAACAGTAAGAAAAGTCCCATTTTTCAGGAGGGTCCTGAACAAAAAGTAAATTCCTATTTTTCAGGAGGGTCCTAAACAGAAAGTAAATTCCCATTTTCCAGGAGGTTCCTGAACATAAAGTAAATTTCTATTTTCAGGTGGGTCCTGAACATACGGTAAAATCTCATTTTTCAGAAGGGTCCTAAACATAAGGTAAAATCCCATTTTTCAGGAGGGTCCGAAACATAAGGTGAATTCTTATTTTTACAGGAGGGTCCTGAACATAAGGTAAAATCCTATTTTTTAGAAGGGTCCTGAACAGAAGGTAAAATCCCATTTTTGAAGAGGGTCCTGAACAAAAGTAAAATCCCATTTTTGAAGAGGGTCCTGAATAAAAGTAAAAATCTCATTTTTTCAGGAGGGTCTGGAACATAAAGTAAAATCTCATTTTTTAGGAAGGTCTTGAAAAAGACAGTAAAATCCTATATTTCAAAAGGGTCCTGAACATAAAGTAAAATCCCATTTTTCAGGAGGGTCCTGAACATAAGTTAAACTCCCATTTTACAGGATTCTCCTGAACATAAGGTAAAATCCCATTTTTTAGGAGGGTCCTGAACATAATATAAAAATCTCATTTTTCAGGAGGGTCCTGAACAGTAAAAAAAGTCCCATTTTTCAGGAGGGTCCTCTACAAAAAGTAAATTCCTATTTTTCAGGAGGATCCTGAACAGAAAGTAAATTCCCATTTTCCAAGAGGTTCCTGAACATAAAGTAAATTTCTATTTTCTGGTGGGTCCTGAACATACGGTAAAATCGCATTTTTCAGAAGGGTCCTAAACATAAGGTGAAATCCCATTTTTCAGGAGGGTCCGAAACATAAGGTGAATTCTTATTTTTCCAGGAGGGTCCTGAACATAAGGTAAAATTCTATTTTTTAGGTGGGTCCTGAACAGAAGGTAAAATCCCATTTTTGAATAGGGTCCTGAACAAAAGTAAAATCCCATTTTTGAAGAGGGTCCTGAATAAAAGTAAAAATCTCATTTTTTCAGGAGGGTTTGGAACATAAAGTAAAATCTCATTTTTTAGGAAGGTCCTAAAAAAGATAGTAAAATTCCATATTTCAAAAGGGTCCTGAACATAAAGTAAAATCCCATTTTTCAGGAGGGTCCTGAACATAAAGTATAATCCTATTTTTCAGGATGGTCTTGAACAGAAAGTAAAGTCCCATTTTTCAAGAAATTCATGAACAAAAGGTAAAATCCTATTTTTCATGAAGGTCCTGAATAGAAAGTAAAATAAAATTCCATTTTTCAGGAGGGTCCTGAATAGAAAGTAAAATAAAATCCCATTTTTCAGGACCATCTTGAACAGAAAGTAAAATCCCATTCTTCAGGAGGGTCCTAAACGGAAATTAAAATCCTATTTTTTAGTAGGGTCCTGAACAGAAAGTAAAGTCCCATTTTCCAGACGGGTCCTAAAGAGAAAGTAAAGTCCTATTTTCCAGGAAGGTCCTAAAGAGAAATTAAAATCCTATTTTCTAAAAGGGTCCTGAACACAAAGTAAATTCCCACTTTCTAGGAAGGTCCTGAACAGAAATTAAATTCCAACTTTTCAGGCGTGTCCTGAACATAAGGTAAAATCCCATTTTCCAGAAGGGTTCTGAACATAAAGTAAATTCCAATTTTTTAGGAGTGTTCTGAAAATAAGGTAAAATCCAATTTTTCAAGAGGGTGCTGAACAAAAGGTAAAATCCTATTTTTCAGGAGAGTCCTGAACATAAGATAAATTGCCATATTCCAGGAGGGTCCTAAACATAAGATAAAATCCCATTTTTCAGGAGGGTCCTGAACATAAGGTAAATTCCCATTTTACAGGAGCCTCCTGAACATAAGGTAAAATCCCATTTTTTAGGAGGGTCCTGACCATAATATAAAAATCTCATTTTTCAGGAGGGTCCTGAACAGAAAGTAAAGTTAGAAAATAAAGTCACATTTTTCAGGAGGGTCTTGAACAAAAGGTAAATTCCTATTTTTCAGGAGAGTCCTGAACAGAAAGTAAATTCTCATTTTCCAGGAGGTTCCTGAACATAAAGTAAATTCCCATTTTTTAGTTTGGTCCTGAACATAAGGTAAAATCCCATTTTTAAGAAGGGTCCTTAACATAAGGTAAAATCCCATTTTTCAGGAGTGTCCGGAACATAAGGTAAATTCTCATTTTCTAGGAGGGTCCTAAACATAAGGTAAAATCCTATTTTTTAGGATGGTCCTGAACAGAAGGTAAAATCACATTTTTGAGGAGGGTCCTGAACATTAAGTCAAATCTTTTTTTTCAGGAGGGTCCTGAACAAAAGTAAAAATCTCATTTTTTCAGGAGGGTCTGGAACATTAAGTAAAATCCCATTTTTTAGGAGGGTCCTGAAAAAGACAGTTAAATCCCATATTTCAAGAGAGTCCTGAACATAAAGTGAAATCCTATTTTTTAGGAAGGTCCTGAACATAAATTAAAATTGCATTTTTCAGGAGGGTCTTAAACAGAAAGAAAAGTCCCATTTTCCAAGAGGGTCCTGAACAGAAAGTAAAGGCCCATTTTCCAGAAGGGTCCTGAACAAAAAGTAAAGTCCCATTTCTCATGAATTTCATAAACAGAAGGTAAAATCCTATTTTTCATGAAGGTCCTGAATAGAAAGTAAAATAAAATTCCATTTTTCAGGAGGGTCCTGAATAGAAAGTAAAATAAAATCCCATTTTTCAGGAGGAACTTGAACAGAAAGTAAAATCCCATTCTTCAGGAGGGTCCTAAACTGAAATAAAATCCTATTTTTTAGTAAGGTCCTGAACAAAAAGTAAAGTCCCATTTTCCAGAAGGGTCCTAAAGAGAAAGTAAACTCCCATTTTCTAGGAGGGTCCTAAAGAGAAATTAAAATCCTATTTTCTAAGAGGGTCCTGAACAGAAAGTAAATTCCCATTTTCCAGGATGGTCCTGAACAGAAATTAAATTTCTATTTTTCAGGAGTGTCCTGAACATAAGGTAAAGTCCCATTTTCCAGTAGGGTTCTGAATATAAAGTAAATTTCTATTTTTAAGGAGAGTCTTGAAAATAAGGTAAAATCCAATTTTTCAAGAGGGTGCTGAACAAAAGGTAAAATCCTATTTTTCAGGAGGCCCCTGAACATAAGGTAAATTGCAATTTTCCAGGAGGTTCCTAAACATAAGATAAAATCCCATTTTTCAGGAGGGTCCTGAACATAAGGTAAATTCCCATTTTACAGGAGGCTCCTAAACAAAAGGTAAAATCACATTTTTTATGAGGGTCCTTAACATAAGATAAAAATCCCATTTTTCAGGAGGGTCCTGAATAGAAAGTAAAGTTAGAAAGTAAAGTCACATTTTTCAGGAGGGTCTTGAATAAAAAGTAAATTCCTATTTTTCTAGAGAGTCCTGAACAGAAAGTTAATTCTTATTTTCCAGGAGATTCCTGAACATAAAGTAAATTCCCATTTTTCAGGTGGGTACTGAACATAAGGTAAAATCCCATTTTTCAGAAGGGTCCTGAACATAAGGTAAAATCCTATTTTTTAGGAGAGTCCGGAACATAAGATAAATTCTTATTTTCTAGGAGGGTCCTAAACATAAGGTAAAATCCTATTTTTTAGGAGGGTCCTGAACAGAAAGTAAAATCACATTTTTGAGGAGGGTCCTGAACATAAAGTCAAATCTTGTTTTTCAGGAGGGTCCTGAACAAAAGTAAAAATCTCATTTTTTCAGGAGGGTCTGGAACATTAAGTAAAATTCCATTTTTTAGGAGGGTCCTGAAAAAGACAGTTAAATCCCATATTTCAAGAGAGTCCTGAACATAAAATGAAATCCTATTTTTCAGGAAGGTCCTGAACATAAATTAAAATTGCATTTTTCAGGAGGGTCTTAAACAGAAAGAAAAGTCCCATTTTCCAAGAGGGTCCTGAATAGAAAGTAAAGGCCCATTTTCCAGAAGGGTCCTGAACAAAAAGTAAAGTCCCATTTCTCATGAAATTCATAAACGGAAGGTAAAATCCTATTTTTCATGAAGGTCCTGAATAAAAAGTAAAATAAAATTCCATTTCTCAGGAGGGTCCTGAATAGAAAGTAAAATAAAATCCCATTTTTCAGGAGAACTTGAACAGAAAGTAAAATCCCATTCTTCAGGTGGGTCCTAAAATGAAAGTAAAATCCTATTTTTTAGTAGGATCCTGAACAGAAAGTAAAGTCCCATTTTCCAGAAGGGTCCTAAAGAGAAAGTAAAGTCCCATTTTCTAGGAGAGTCCTAATGAGAAATTAAAATCCTATTTTCTAAGAGGGACTTGAACAGAAATTAAATTCCCATTTTCCAGGAGGGTCCTGTACAGAAATTAAATTTCCATTTTTCAGGAGTGTTCTGAACATAAGGTAAAATCCCATTTTCCAGAAGGGTTCTGAATATAAAGTAAATTCCTATTTTTAAGGAGAGTCTTGAAAATAAGGTAAAATCTAATTTTTCAAGAGGGTGCTGAACAAAAGGTAAAATCCTATTTTTAAGGAGGGCCTTGAACATAAGGTAAATTGCCATTTTCCAGGAGGGTCCTAAACATAAGATAAAATCCCATTTTTCAGGAGGGTCCTGAACATAAGGTAAATTCCCATTTTATAGGAGCCTCCTCAACATAAGGTAACCCATGTTTTATGAGGGTCCTTAACATAAGATAAAAATCCCATTTTTCAGGAGGGTCCTGAACAGAAAGTAAAGTTAGAAAGTAAAGTCCCATTTTTCAAGAGGGTCTTGAACAAAAAGTAAATTCCTATTTTTCAGGAAAGTCCTGAACAGAAAGTAAATTCTCATTTTCCAGGAGGTTCCTGAACATAAAGTAAATTCCCATTTTTCAGGTTGGTCCTGAACATAAGGTAAAATCCCATTTTTCAGAAGGGTCCTGAACATAAAGTAAAATCCCATTTTTCAGGAGAGTCCAGAACAGAAGGTAAATTCTCATTTTCTAGTAGGGTCCTGAACATAAGGTAAAATCCTATTTTTTACGAGGATCCTGAACAGAAGGTAAAATCACATTTTTGAGGAGGGTCCTGAACATAAAGTAAAATCTTGTTTTTCAGGAGGGTCCTGAGCAAAAGTAAAAATCTCATTTTTTCAAGAGGGTCTGGAACATAAAGTAAAATCCCATTTTTTAGGAGGGTCCTGAAAAAGACAGTTAAATCCCATATTTCAAGAGAGTCCTGTACATAAAGTGAAATCCCATTTTTTAGGAAGGTCCTGAACATAAAGTAAAATCTAATTTTTCAGGAGGGTCTTGAACAGAAAGTAAAGTCCCATTTCCCAAGAGGGTCCTGAACAGAAAGCAAAGTCCCATTTTTCAGGAGGGTCCTGAACAAAATGTAAAGTCCCATTTTTCATGAAATTCATGAACAGAAGGTAAGATCCCATTTTTCATGATGGTCCTGAATAGAAAGTAAAATATAATTCCATTTTTCATAAGGGTCCTGAATAGAGAGTAAAATAAAATCTCATTTTTCAAGAGGATCTTGAACAGAGAGTAAAATCCCATTCTTCAGGAGAGTCCTAAACTGAAAGTAAAATCCAATTTTTCAGTAGGGTCCTGAAGAAAAAGTAAAGTCCCATTTTCCAGAACGGTCCTGAAGAGAAAGTAATCTCCCTTTTCCTAGGAGTGTCCTAAAGAGAAATTAAAATCCTATTTTCCAAGAGGGTCCTGAACAGAAAGTAAATTCCCATTTTCTAGGAGGGTCCTGAACAGAAATTAAATTCCCATTTTTCAGGAGTGTCCTGAACATAAAGTAAAATCCTATTTCCTAGGAGGGTTCTGAACATAAAGTAAATTCCTATTTTTCAGGAGAGTCCTGAACATAAGTAAATTCCTATTTTTCAGGAGGGCCCTGAACATAAGGTAAATGGCCATTTTCCAGGAGGGTCCTAAACATAAGATCAAATCTCATTTTTCAGGAGGGTTTTGAGCATAAGGTAAATTCCCATTTTACAGGAGGCACCTGAACATAAGGTAAAATCCCATTTCTTATGAGGGTCCTGAACATAATATAAAAATACCATTTTTAAGGAGGGTTCTGAACAGAAAGTGTAGTTAGAAAGTAAAGTCCCATTATTCAGGAGGGTCCTGAACAAAAAGTAAATTCCTATTTTTCAGGAGGGTCCTAAACAGAAAGTAAATACCCATTTTCCAGGAGGTTCCTAAACATAAAGTCAATTCTAATTTTTCAGGTGGGTCCTGAACATAAGGTAAAATTCCATTTTTCAGAAGGGTTCTGAACATAAGGTAAAATCCCATTTTTCAGGAGGGTTCGGAACATAAGGTAAATTCTCATTTTCCAGGAGGGTCCTGAACATAAGGTAAAATCCTATTTTTTAGGAGGGTCCTGAACAGAAGGTTAAATCCCATTTTTGAGGAGGGTCCGGAACATATAGTAAAATCCTATTTTTCAGGATGGTCCTGAACAAAAGTAAAAATCTCATTTTTTCAGGAGGGTCCAGAACATTAAGTAAAATCCCATTTTTTAGGAGGGTCCTAAAAAAGATAGTAAAATCCCATATTGCAGGAGGGTCCTGAACATAAAGTAAAATCCCATTTTTCCAGAGGGTCCTGAACAGAAAGTAAAGTCCCATTTTCCAGGAGGGTCCTTAATAGAGAGTAAAGTCCCATTTTTCAAGAAATTCATGAGCAGAAGGTAAAATCCCATTTTTCATAAAGGGCCTGAATATAAAGTAAAATAAAATTCCAGTTTTCAGAAGGGTCCAAAACTGAAAGTAAAATACTATTTTTCAGTAGGGTCCTGAACAGAAAGTAAAGTCCCATTTTCCAGGAGGGTCCTGAAGATAAAGTAAAGTCCCATTTTCCAGGAGGGTCCTAAATAGAAATTAAAATCATATTTTCTAAGAGGGTCCTGAACAGAAAGTAAATTCCCATTTTCCAGGAGGGTCCTGAACAGAAATTAAATTCCCATTTTTCAGGAGTGTCCTGAACATAAGATAAAATCCCATTTTCCAGGAGGCTTCTGAACATCAAGTAAATTCCTATTTTTCAGGAGAGTTCTGAAAATAAGGTAAAATCCAATTTTTCAAGAGGGAGCTGAACAAAAGGTAAAATCCATTTTTTCAGGAGGGTCCTGAACATAAGGTAAATTACCATTTTCTAGGAGGGTCCTAAACATGAGATAAAATCCTATTTTTCAGGAGGGTCCTAAACATAAAGTAAATTCCCATTTTACAGGAGGCTCCTGAACATAAGGTAAAATCTCATTTTTTAGGAGGGTCCTGAACATAAGATAAAATCCCATTTTTCAGGAGCATCCTCAACAGAAAGAAAAGTCCCATTTATCAAGAGTGTCCTGAACAAAAAGTAAATTCCTATTTTTCAGAAAGGTCCTGAACAGAAAGTAAATTCCAATTTTTCAGGAGATTCCTGAACATAAAGTAAATTCCCATTTTTTAGGTGGGTCCTGAACATAAGGTAAAATCCCATTTTTCAGAAGGGTTCTAAACATAAGGTAAAATCCCTTTTTTAAGGAGGGTCCAGAACATAAGGTAAATTGTCAATTTCCTGGAGGGTCCTGAACATAAGGTAAAATCCTATTTTTTAGGAGGGTCCTGAACAAAAGGTAAAATCAATTATGGAGGAGGGTCCTGAACATTAAGTAAAATCCTATTTTTTAGGAGGGTCCTGAACAATAGTAAAAATCTCATTTTTTCAAGAGGGTCCGAAACATAAAGTAAAATTCCATTTTTTACGAGGGTGTTGAAACAAAGTAAAAATCTCATTTTTTCAAGAGGGTCTGGAACATAAAGTAAAATCCCATTATTTAGGAGGGTTCTGAAAAAGACAGTTGAATCCCATATTTCAAGAGAGTCCTGAACCTAAAGTAAAATCCCATTTTTTAGGAAGGTCCTGAATATAAAGTAAAATCTCATTTTTCAGGAGGGTCTTGAACAGAAGTAAAGTCCCATTTCCCAAGAGGGTCCTGAACAGAAAGCAAAGTCCCATTTTTCAGGAGGGTCCTGAATAAAAATTAAAGTCCCACTTTTCATGAAATTCATGAACAGAAGGTAAGATCCCATTTTACATGATGGTCCTGAATAGAAAGTAAAATATAATTCCATTTTTCAGAAGGGTACTGAATAAAGAGTAAAATAAAATCCCATTTTTCAGGAGAATCTTGAACAGAGAGTAAAATCCCATTCTTCAGGAGGGTCCTAAACTGAAAGTAAAATCCAATTTTTCAGTAGGGTCCGAAACAAAAAGTAAAGTCCCATTTTCCAGAAGGGTCCTGAAGAGAAAGTAAAGTCCCCTTTCCTAGGAGGGTCCTAAACAGAAATTAAAATCCTATTTTCCAAGAGGGTCCTGAACAGAAAGTAAATTCCCATTTTCCGGGAGGGTCTTGAACAGAAATTAAATTCCCATTTTTCAGGAGTGTCCTGAACATAAAGTAAAATCCCATTTCCCAGGAGGGTTCTGAACATAAAGTAAATTTCTATTTTTCAGGAGAGTCCTGAACAGAAGGTAAAATCCTATTTTTCAGGAGGGTCCTGAACATAAGGTAAATTCCTATTTTTCAGGAGGACCCTGAACATAAGGTAAATGGCCATTTTCCAGGAGGGTCCTAAACATAAGATCAAATCTCAGTTTTCAGGAGGGTTCTTAGCATAAGGTAAATTCTCATTTTACAGGGGTACCTGAACATAAGGTAAAATCTCATTTCTAATGAGGGTCCTGAACATAAGATAAAAATACCATTTTTAAGGAGGGTTCTGAACAGAAAGTATAGTTAGAAAGTAAAGTCCCATTATTCAGGAGGGTCCTGAACAAAAAGTAAATTCCTATTTTTCAGGAGGGTCCTGAACAGAAAGTAAATACCCATTTTCCAGGAGGTTCCTGAACATAAAGTAAATTCTAATTTTTCACGTGGGTCTTGAACATAAGGTAAAATTCCATTTTTCAGAAGGGTTCTGAACAGAAGGTAAAATCCCATTTTTTCGGAGGGTTCGAAACATAATGTAAATTCTCATTTTCTAGGAGGGTCCTGAACATAAGGTAAAATCCTATTTTTTAGGAGGGTCCTGAACAGAAGGTAAAATCCCATTTTTGAGGAGGGTCCTGAACATATAGTAAAATCCTATTTTTCAGGAGGGTCCTGAACAAAAGTAAAAATCTCATTTTTTCAGGAGGGTCCGGAACATAAAGTAAAATTCCATTTTTTAGGAGGGTCCTAAAAAAGACAGTAAAATCCCATATTTCAGGGGGGTCCTGAACATAAAGTAATATCACATTTTTTAGGAGGGTCCTGAACATAAAATAAAATCCTATTTTTCAGGAGGGTCCTGCAAAAAAGTAAAAATCTCATTTTTCAGGAGGGTCCAGAACATTAAGTAAAATCCCATTTTTTAGGAGGGTCCTGAAAAAGATAGTAAAATCCCATATTGCAGGAGGGTCCTGAACATAAAGTAAAATCCCATTTTTCCGGAGGGTCCTGAACAGAAAGTAAAGTGCCATTTTTCAAGAAATTTATGAACAGAAGGTAAAATTCCATTTTTCATAAAGGGCTGGAACAAAAAGTAAAATAAAATTCCATTTTTCAGGAGGGTACTGAACTAAAAGTAGAATCCTATTTTTCAGTACGGTCCCGAATAGAAAGGAAATTCCAATTTTCCAGGAGGGTCCTGAAGAGAAAGTAAAGACCCATTTCCCAGGATGGCCCTAAACAGAAATTAAAATCCTATTTTCCAAGAGGGTCCTGAACAGAAAGTAAATTCCCATTTTCCAGAAGGGTCCTGAATAGAAATTAAATTCCCATTCTTTTGGAGTGTCCTGAACGTAAGTTAAAATCGTAGTTTCCAGGAGGCTTCTGAACATCAAGTAAATTACTATTTTTCACGAGAGTCCTGAAAATAAGGTAAAATCTAATTTTTCAAGAGGAAGCTGAACAAAAGGTAAAATCCATTTTTTCAGGAGGGTCCTGAACATAAGGTAAATTGCCATTTTCTAGGAGGGTCCTAAACATGAGATAAAATCTTATTTTTCAGGAGGGTCCAAAACATAAGGTAAATTCCCATTTTACAGGAGGCTCCTGAACATAAGGTAAAATCCCATTTTATAGGAGGGTCCTGAACATAAGAAAAAATCCTATTTTTCAGGAGCGTCCTGAACAGAAAGAAAAGTCCCATTTTTCAGGAGGGTCCTGAACAAAAAGTAAATTCCTATTTTTCAGAAAGGTCCTGAACAGAAAGTAAATTCAAATATTTCAGGAGGTTCCTGAACATAAAGTAAATTCCCATTTTTTAGGTGGGTTCTGAACATAAGGTAAAATCCCATTTTTGAGGAGGGTCCTGAACATATAGTAAAATCCTATTTTTCAGGAGGGTCCTGAACAAAAGTAAAAATCTCATTTTTTCAGGAGGGTCCGGAACATAAAGTAAAATTCCATTTTTTAGGAGGGTCCAGAAAAAGACAGTAAAATCCCATATTTCAGGGGGGTCCTGAACATAAAGTAATATCACATTTTTGAGGAGGGTCCTGAACATAAAATAAAATCCTATTTTTCAGGAGGGTCCTGCAAAAAAGTAAAAATATCATTTTTCAGGAGGGTCCAGAACATTAAGTAAAATCCCATTTTTTAGGAGGGTCCTGAAAAAGATAGTAAAATCCCATATTGCAGGAGGGTCCTGAACATAAAGAAAATCCCATTTTTCCGGAGGGTCCTGAACAGAAAGTAAAGTCCCATTTTCCAAGAGGGTCCTGAACAGAAAGTAAAGT